>NW_028261026.1:10000-34879 GCF_056163025.1 Triticum urartu | reverse complement strand
TTCGCCCCCAATTGTAGCAGCTCCTTCTGCTAAAATTTGTCCTTTTTTAATGGATTTACCCCGTGGAACCCGGGGTTTTTGGTGCATACAAGTATTTTTGTTAGAGCGACGGTGGTTAACTAAAGGAATACTTATAGTCTTCCCACTACTTGATAAAAGTATCTTATGACTATCAGTAGAAATGATCTTTCCCTCGCGTTCGGCTATAATGGAAACCCTCGAATCTAGAGCTGTTTGGCGTTCCAATCCAGTTCCAACAATGCATTTCTCGGACCGAGAAAGCGGAACTGCTTGGCGCTGCATATTAGAACTCATTAAAGCCCGATTCGCATCATTGTGCTCAATAAAAGGAATGAGAGAACCCCCAATAGAAAAATATTGGAAAGGAAAAATACTTCTAACATGAATCTGTTCCCATGCAATAGTCAAGAATTCTTGACGGTATCTAGCCGGAACAACCTGTTCTTCCTGAATACCTTGATTCAAGGACAAAGAATTTCCTGCTGCTATCATATAATATTCATCTCTATTTGGTGATAGATAAACCACCTGTCTCTCTTTTTTTTCTTTTGCTTTCTCAGCAGATATTTCATAAAACGGACTCTCTATGGATCCCCACAAGTGATCAATTCTCGCATGAATTGTTAAGGATCCAGTAAGTCCAACATTGATTCCTTCAGACGTGTCAATTGGACAAATACGCCCATAGTGACTCGGATGAATATCTCGGCTCCGAAAACTTGCGGTTCTCCCCGTCAACCCTCCAGGACCTAAACAACTCACTTTTCGCCCATGAACAGTTTGTGTCAATGGATTCGTTTGATCAAAAACTTGAGATAACGGGTATGTGCCAAAAAAGGTCTCATAAGTAGTTATTAATAAAATTGAAGTTGAAGTTGGAGTTACCAAAGTTTGGGGAGTCGGTTTCGATTGACGTATGAATACTCTACGAATAGTTTTTTGAACTGCATGTTGTAAACGACCAAGAGCCAATCCGAATTGATCTTGTAACAGATCCGCAACCGAACGAATACGTTTATTTTTCAAGTGATTCATATCGTCATCGTCAAGTATACCCGTTCCAAATTTCATTCCAATCAAATGATCCGTAGCGGCCAATACATCTCGTGGTAACAAGAATGTATTGTTCTGAGGAATATCAAGATTAAGTCTCCGATTCATATTTCGTCGACCAATCCTTCCTAATTCACATTTTTGTTGAAAAAATTTCTTTTGTAATTCCTCGCATAAGGACTCCGAAAATACCAGGTCCCCACCTACACAAGCAAATTGTTGATAAAACTCCAAAATAGCTTTTTCTTTTGACTCAATCCTCTTCTTCTCTTTAGCATTCGGGAAAGACAAGAAAATTTCAGGGTAGGAAACATTATCCAGAATTTCTCTTAGATTCGAACCCATAGCTGATGATAGAACTAGAATAGATATCTTTTGTTTTCTACTCACGCGAGCCCATATCCTTTCTTTTTTATCAATTGCTAATTCCGATCTCCCCCCCCAATCTGATATTATAGTGCCAGTGTAGATAGAAATTCCCTTATGATCTAATTCCGAGCGGTAGTAAATACCAGGACTTAGCAATATTTGATTGATCACAATTCGGTATATTCCATTTATAATAAAGGTTCCTAAGGAATTCATTATAGGAATGTTTCCGATAGAAATGGTTTGCTTTTGCACATCGAAACCAAAAATTAATCTCGCAGATACATATAATTCGGAAGAATAGGTGAGTGATTCATACACAGCATCTCTTTCTTTTATCGAGGGTTCTAGCAGTTGATATCCTTTCGCAAATAATTGAAATGCAATTTCGTGATCTGGATCTTTAATTGTTGGAAACTTGTCAAGTTCTTCTGCCAAGGCTTGATTAATGAACCTACAAAATCCCTCGAATTGGATCTGACTAAATCCGGGTATTGTGGACATTCCCTCGTTTCCATTCCGGAGCATCTTAATCTTAAGTTTCCTGTTTATCAAAGAAAAATTCCATTATCAGCTCACTCTTCATCAATCCCTATGGATCGATCTAGCAATCATGGAATCTATATTCTGTTTACTGAATCACATGAAATTCTAGGGAACTCCACATACGTATTTCATATATGTATTTCATACATATGAATAGAGACCATTTGGACGAAAGTTCGAGTTTGCCAGGGGTACAAATGAAATGAAAATGAATTGATAAAACATTCCTACAAAAAAAATTCTGCCACTTATACTTTATGTTATGATATTCTAATCAGATTGGATGGCAAAGATTTCTCATTTTATCTCCTTTCTATGAATGTAATAAAGCCGTAATATAATATACTAGAAAGTTTGACTTTACTTCGATTTAGAATAGCGTGCTTACTTTAATTTCTCAAAATAATTTGAGGGTTCTTTTTTATTTCGGATCGGAGTAGTATAATTGCTAGAAAATTCAGTATTTCATTGTGGAATTCTAAAATAAAGTAAGTCCCTTTTTTAAGTACATGCCAATCTAGTTATCCACCTCTCCCCATATCCATGCTTTTCTTTTATCGTAATTTCACTTGGGTACGCCAAGATAGTCAGGTTATACTCTATATCAGAGCAAATTTCCTTTTTTTATTCAAGATATTTAATTTAATACTTTGAAAAATTAAAGCATGATTCCCCATAGAGATATGTACATAAAGGGGATCTTTGGATAATAATGCTGTTCGGACCTAAAGTTTACCTATACACGGATTAAGCATAAAGCCATAATATTTTATTATGCCATTGAAGGGGGGGGAGATAATACCGATTTAAGAGTAGTTCACTACTGCAATAAAAAAAAGAGAATTCTAGTTAACGGTTCCAATTTATTCTGAATTTTGCAGCCTGTGAATAGAAATCCACTTTTTCTTCTTTTTCATCTCAATAGAAAGAAATGGGAAGTTTTATTGTGTTAACAATGTATGTTTTAAGATAGAATCTATCGAGGAGAATAATAGAAACTGGATCAAAAAAAGCAGGAATAGATTTTTTGAAAAAGATTGGAAAAAAGTAAGTAGAATTATATTCAAAATAAAAGGGGCTTTTCGTAAGAAAACGTGGATGAATACTTGCTGTTTTCTAGATTTTTGATCGGATTTTTTGGCGGCATGGCCAAGCGGTAAGGCAGGGGACTGCAAATCCTTTATCCCCAGTTCAAATCTGGGTGCCGCCTGATCAATAAAATACTTAGGTTTTTTTTATAGTGCTGATCGAATTCGATAAATTTTTACTTCGCATAAGTTCGGGCAAGAGAGTAACTGGGCCTGCCGATACTGGGTTTAGAGAAACCATACCATAGTTCTATCCTCAAACTAGGGTTAGGGTTTGTTTTGACGGTAGTGGCCAAAATGGTTATCAATAGGGGTGAGGTAGTGTTTCCTTATTCTTTTATTATATGAATTTGAATTGGTTCTTAATTGAGATTCGATTTGATAATTTTAAAATACGAGGATAAGATGTCAGAAATCTTGGTATCCAAAGAAAGGTCCCTAAGGGGCATTCTTTTTTTTTTTCAATCTAAGATTCAAGAAGGGACTCCACGAAAGAATATCAAGACTTACTAATTATTATACATTTTTTTATCGTACATCTTATGTTACCTACATACACTAAAGTAAGGACTACTTAATTCTAACGAGAATCAGATTAAATAGGTCGATCAAAAATCAATTTAGGAGTTGTATTATGGATAAAATCTCTTCATTCTTTCATAGAATGATACAAAGCAAGGCTGCAGGGTTTAGGTCAAAAATAAACATTAGGTAAGGTAGGTATCCAATAAATATTTATCTATCGATAATTTTATGGTATATTCGGGCGTCCTTTGCTTAAAAAAAAAAAAAAGAGTAACAAAAGGAATAAAAAATCTTCCTATTCCCGCTTCTTCTATTCAGGACATCATTCCCGTACTCTTTCTTTTTTAAGGAAAAAAGGGCTATAGTATCTCGTATTTTTAATGCTCTCTAATTCTACCAGAATTCCTATAAGAATTTGTTAGGAGTAAATTCCTTGAACTGATTGATCCATGGCCTTAGGGCGGAATCCCTTTTTGACTCTGTACCCTTGATTCCACTATGATTATTGATCAATAGTAGAATAATCCCTTCATAGAAATAGGAGACATAATTTAGATGGATATAGTAAGTCTCGCTTGGGCTGCTTTAATGGTAGTCTTTACATTTTCTCTTTCACTAGTAGTATGGGGAAGGAGTGGACTCTAGGGATACTACTAATTGATTAAGTAATCAAATTGTTGTATCAATTCTTTTCTTTAATGGATCATTTTGCATTAATCATTTTGTCAAACGTTATTCTTTAATCTTTTTCTTTAGTTTTGTTTCACTCCTGTAAGAAACTCTTGTATTGTAAGTTGTAATGTAAGAAAGAGCCATTATACCAATTCAGAATTTCTACTAGAAATGACGAATGGTTAAAAAAAGTTCTATACATAAGAAAATTAGACTTTCTTCCACGGAACTATTCACGGCATATCACACATTTTCCATTTCCTTTTACTTTTTACTATAGTCTATTCTTCATATTATTTTTCTTTCCTTCCATGGATTCTTTGGTCAAGAATTGTCTTAGATTTTTTTATTTTGACCTGATTGAAATTAAGTGGATGCAATGAAAAAAGAAATTGAATTAGACTACTTAACTATTTCAATCTACTAATCTATTCTATGTAGATTCAAAGATAATATAATAGAAAGAATCTAAAGTGTCGTAGAAAAAACTATATGTAGTTCTTTCTACCACACTTTAAGATTCCAACCAGATCCTTTCATTTAAGACTTGGATTTTTTTTATTTAATCCCTTTTTAATTTCTTCAATGATTAATTGGAATTCCAATTAATTATTTTGGCTGACTGTTTTTACATAAATAATAAGTAAAAAAGAAGTAGGAACTAGAATGAACAGTGCAGTAGCAATAAATGCGAGAATATTGACTTCCATAACCTCTTTATTTTTTATTTTCACAATAACTCGGGATGTAATCCCATGGAGAGGAAAAAGGGGTATCTTGTAAATTCAAGGGTAGGGCTTGCATTCTGATAATACTGAATCAATTCAATATTATGAATATCGGATCTATCAAATCAATTCATGGATGAGAGTTATATTTCACGGATGAGAGTTATATAGTATAACATAGGAAGATCCTCTATCCACACTAAGACCAAAATGGGTTTTTTGATTGGATTAGGAATTCCCTCTTTTTTAATCCTTTTCTACTTTTTCTTTTCTATATCTCTAACCCACGAGCTTTCTTAATCTTATACTTTCTTAATCTTATACAATTTCCCTTCCTTTTTCTTATAGTTATACATACAATTATGTATGTATTATATGACCAACTTTCACTTTCTATGGGTCACATAGACATCCAAATAAGCAGTAGAAGTGAGATGGGGAAAAGAGGTCTGAAATAAAAAGGGAATACGATTTATGTATGGATTCCGGTAAAATACCGGTACTCTATTCCATAAGAGTGGAATAGGAAATTAAGATGAGGATGGTATCATCATAAAGAAAGATAGAGTAATATAATATCCTAAATTCTACTAATCCACATATCGTATGTGTGTCTTTCTTTATCGATTGGGAGTAGTGAAAAAAAAATTCCTATATGCCCTCCCTCCCTCTTTAATGAGAGATGCAAAATAAAAAAGTGAAGTAAGGGTGCCCTGTGGGTATTTGATCTTGCTCCCTGCCCCTTTTTTTCATGGAAAAAGGAAATATCAATTTCTCCATTCATTGAACCCTAGTTCGGGACTGACGGGGCTCGAACCCGCAGCTTCCGCCTTGACAGGGCGGTGCTCTGACCAATTGAACTACAATCCCCGCGGGGTGTATGGCATACCCATTCTTAAATAGAACCATAAGAAGATTCGATTCGTCTTTCGTACTCTAAGAAATAGACGAATCATATACTACATACCCACATATTATATTATACGTGGGTATAGTGAGAGTGACATAACTAGTATGTCGTGATTTTTTATCACTAAAAATGGATAATAATCCAGCCTTCAATAAGAAAAACTCTTTTGTTTGTAAGAAAGGAATGAGAGAGATATGGATTAGAAAAAAAAATTTCCCTTTTTTCTTTATCTTTTATTTCTATAGATCAGACATTTTATTTTATGGAAGAAAAACAAAAGGATTTAGTTCATACTCACGAAGCCCTAGATTTTTGGTTTGGGCCGAGCTGGATTTGAACCAGCGTAGACATTGTCAACGAATTTACAGTCCGTCCCCATTAACCACTCGGGCATCGACCCAGGAAGAATTTATTCTAGGGTTTTTGCTAATCTATGATTAACCTCCTTTCATAATACTCCCTACCCCCAGGGGAAGTCGAATCCCCGCTGCCTCCTTGAAAGAGAGATGTCCTGAACCACTAGACGATAGGGGCATCACTAGACGATAGGGCCATATACAACCGCTCGTGATTATACTATAATCATAGTATGAGCAGTTTTTTGGAATTGTCAATATACTCGAAAAGTATAAATAGATCCAAAGCAAAGAGTTTTTCCAACTTTTCTGTTATGTTTTCATCTAGGATTTTTTTTAGTTGATCGTTATAGATTAATTCTCCGTGCTTCATTTAGTGTTCATACCAAAAATGCATCCATCCCGCACTAAGTCATAAAATTCTCTAAAAATATAGAGAAAGTTTCAAAAACAAAGAAAAAAAGTGAATCAATTTAGTAGAAAAGTACTCTATCAGATTCGAACCAACGACTTACGTCTTAGCACGAGATTACTCTACCACTAATTTAAAAAGCCCTTTATCGGATTTGAACCGATGACTTATGCCTTACCATGGCATTACTCTACCACTGAGTTAAAAGGGCTTTTTATTTAATTCAAAAATTAGCCACTTGGATTTCCCATTATGGGTCTACTGCATAATGTACATATTATATATATAATATATAGAGATAGAGAGAGAGACATTATGTAGAGATTGTATATGTATATATCGATATCTTGAGAGCTCAAAATAAAATTAATAAAAAAAAACATACCCTACATAACATATCCAACTCTTCTTGGTTCAGGGTTTTCCGTTTCCGAAGACTAGTAAAATAGGCGGATTCTGGAACCCCAAGGATTCAACGGTATATGGATATGGAAAATATAAGATTTCCGATCCTAGCGGGAAAAGGCGGGGAACAGATACCCAATAGGATATAGGATCCTTGGGAGGAACTTTTGGTAATGGCCTTGATCCTCTATGCTATTTTTTATGTGTTCTTAGTTCTATTGAACTTTTTGCATTCTTTTAAACAAGAATCTAATAAACTAGAATTGAGTCAGTGGAAAAAAGGAGAGAGAGGAAAGTGTTAAATGGAGAGAGTCGACTAATCAGAGACTTTTAGGATCTTCTTTACATCAGGTAAATCTGTCGGCCCTGTCCGTTTTTTTCTTTAAGTTACGACTCTTTGCTGCTTACTTCTATCAAGCCATAGGGAAAGTCTATGATGAATTTGGAAAACTCATCTCACTCTTACTCTATGGCTCGGACTTAATGGGGGAAGAAAACATCTTCCATAATTTCTTTTTTGTTCAATTCTGGACAAAAAAGAAAAGGAAAAAAGGAATTTATAGGGACAGTGTTACCCCCTATATCCCCTAGTTTATATTGTAGGAATAATAAAACAATTTAGCAGTCTGACACACTTACGTCCTTGCAAAGTAAATAATTATTATTGTAGTCGTAACCGTAGAATAGGATCCTAATCAAAATAAATACATTTGGTTCAGGCGCTATTAGCATGGTAAGAAAAGATTTTTTTTACAGACCAGAGGGGCTATCTAAATCCTAAAGTAAAGGCGAGCGATCGAAGTAGAAGTACCAACGGCTCAGTGTCATGAACCTTCTCCATCTGATTCAATAAGGGGGAATTAGCCTTCTTGTCAAATGGCTATCCTTGACAAAGGGTACCATTTATACCATAATCTACAATGTAGCGGGTATAGTTTAGTGGTAAAAGTGTGATTCGTTCTATTAATAACTGAATTTGAAATGATATACTTAAGGCATCCTTAAGTTTTTTATTTTTATATTCCGATGAAAACTTTAGTTCTTATAAAGGATTAAATCCTTTTCCTCTCAATAGCATATTGAGGAAGAATATACATTCTGGCGATTTGTATCCAAAGACTAATTTAAATTGCATCCAAAATAAAAATAGGATTATGAGTACAGAGTCGCGAAGCATAATTTTGCATTGGATTAAGTATTCCAATTTTGAAAATATGAGTAAAGGATCTATGGATGAAGATACAAAAAAGTTGATTTCCAATCGTAACTAAATCTTCTTAAAATAAGGAATAAGGAAGCCAAATAGCTAAAAAACGATAGTTTTGGTTTACTAGAACCATCCGCATATTGTTTCAGCTCGGTGGAAACCCAATTCTTTTCCTCAGGATCTCTTGAATGAAATTAGGGAACGAAGTAAGTAGATTAGATGAATTTAGATAGAATTTCTATCTCCTACTCTATAAGGATCATCTAGAAAGCGGAGAGCTTTGGTTCCATTCAAATAGAAAAGCTGACATAGATGTTAAGTGGTGAGAATATCCATAAAGGAGCCGAATGAAATCAAAATTTCATGTTCGGTTTTGAATTAGAGACGTTAAAAATAATCAACCAACGTCGACTATAACCCCTAGCCTTCCAAGCTAACGATGCGGGTTCGATTCCCGCTACCCGCTCCATTCTGTATAAAAGGAGTATTCTATTTGTCTAGACATGTTAGAGGCTTGTATTCAAGCCTTTTTTGTCCACCAGTTTCTGGTACTCCAGAGCGGAGTAGAGCAGTTTGGTAGCTCACGAGGCTCATAACCTTGAGGTCACGGGTTCGATTCCCGTCTCCGCACTTAGCAGTCTGTATAAAAGGACTATTCTATTTCTCTAGATATGTATGGTAGAGGGGCGTATCCAACCCTTTTTTATTCATTAGTTCCCGGCCCTAGAGGGCAAAATTGAGCAGTTTGCGAAGTCACTTGCCTTCAAAAAAAGAAGGCGCAAGGCCTCTCCCTACCCTGCAGAAAATAAAAATGAAACGAAAGGGACAGTCTACCTCTCCCTTCCCTTTAAAAAAAGTTTGCCCGTTGTTTGTCTCAGTTAATACCCAATTTTTGGAGCTCTGTTGGCGAGTTCTATTTCTGCCTCTGGAGCGCCCTCTTTTTTTGAGTGGGATGCAAAGGAAGGGTAAGATAGTAAGGGATACGGCACTAGACTAACACCTAATTAATACTTAATTTAATATAAGTAGTTAAACAGTTAACTAGACTAAACTTTTTATCATAGTACTTTGATAAATTAAGCGGGCGAGCGGCGGGAATCGAACCCGTATCTTCTCCTTGGCAAGGAGATATTTTACCATTGAACTACGCTCGCTACGGTATATATTTTATAGCGTATATCCGCCTGGGTCGACCTTCTATGTCTGGGTCGACCGTTTCATTTCATTTTCTATTATATTAGAGTTTTCCTTTTTTTATTATCTGTCAATGAATATTCTAATGGGAATGGAATTTCATAATACTGAAAGAGAAGAGCTAGCAATTCGGAACGCAAATTGCGTTTTAATACGTCTCACTATTCTAATTTTTTAGAAGAAATGGCCTTTATTATTTCTTTTTTATGGGGTTAATAAATATTAACCAAATTTCATTTAAGAAATGAGAGAATTCAGAATAGCTACGAGAAAGACTAGTCCAATCCATAATGATGTACCGGAAAATACAACATTTTTATTATTTGACCAACCATCAGGAGAAGCAAATACAAGGGGTACACTAATTACTAAGACTGAGGAAGTCGCAATTAATGCAAAAACAGCTAATTGGAAAGCAATAGTCATATTTCTAATCCTCCAAGCTACCATCAAATAAAGTTGACTACATATTTGATCCCTCACTTAAACCAAAATTGTAAAAAAATACAAGAAGTAGGAGGGGTTTAATCATGAATCCATTGATTCTTCTCTTTAATTCAAATTTATTACTTAAACCGCTTTTTTATTTGGATATGGGGGTGAGAAGAGATTATTTACTCTTTATTTCACAAGCGGGTATAGCGGATCCTGTATCCGTGTATACAGTATACAGAGATATATCGAAAAGGAACTTGTATCTGATATCTTTCTAGAGGCTAATAAATCTTTTTATTTTTTATATGGCTATGTTCTATTTGTAGGAGTAAAATAAGGATTAGGCTGTGGAGAGATGGCTGAGTGGTTGATAGCTCCGGTCTTGAAAACCGGTATAGTTCTAGGAACTATCGAGGGTTCGAATCCCTCTCTCTCCTTTTGCTTATTGAATACGTTTGTTTCTTTCATTTTTATTTATTTTTTTTTTCTGTCCCTTATCTTTCTTTCATAAAAAGGAATGAATGGCTCGGCTAGATGGAATAACCGAGCCAGAACAGAAAAAAAGTAGAACAGGTATAAATAAGAAAATCTTAGTTAAGAGGGTTCATGTAAAGAACAGGTTCCAAATCACGATCGATTCCCTTTTCAAAACCTGCTGCAGCAGCTCGGGCTCTTCCTGCATGCCATAAATGGCCCACAAAAAAGAAGAATCCTAGAACAAAATGAGAAGTTGATAACCAACTTCTAGGAGAGACATAATTAACTGCATTGATCTCGGTAGCTACGCCACCCACGGAATTTAAAGAGCCTAAAGGAGCGTGGGTCATATATTCTGCTGAGCGTCGTTCTTGCCAAGGTTGTATGTCTTTTTTCAACCTACTCAAGTCCAAACCGTTGGGGCCCCTTAGAGGTTCTAACCATGGAGCACGAAGGTCCCAAAAACGCATAGTTTCCCCTCCAAAGATAACCTCCCCAGTTGGGGAACGCATTAGATATTTACCTAAACCTGTGGGTCCTTGAGCGGATCCCACATTAGCTCCAAGACGCTGGTCTCTAACTAGAAAAGTAAATGCTTGAGCTTGAGAAGCTTCTGGCCCGGTGGGTCCATAAAACTCACTCGGATAAGCTGTATTATTGAACCATACAAAACAACAAGCGATAAAACCAAAGACAGATAAAGCAGCTAAACTATAAGACAAGTAAGCTTCTCCAGACCATACAAATGCACGGCGAGCCCATGCGAAGGGTTTGGTTAAAATATGCCAAATTCCGCCAAATACACAAATAAAACCCAACCATACATGCCCACCAATTATATCTTCTAAATCATCTACACTAACAATCCACCCTTCTCCACCAAAAGGAGATTTTAGTAAATAACCAAATATAACACTGGGACTAAGGGTCAAATTGGTAATTTTTCTTACATCTCCCCCCCCAGGGGCCCAGGTATCATATACACCGCCAAAATAAAGAGCCTTGAGTACTAGAAGAAAAGCACCTAGACCTAACAAAATTAAGTGAATACCCAAAATTGTAGTCATTTTATTTCTATCTTTCCAGACATAACCAAAGAATGGAAAAGATTCCTCAAGAGTCTCGGGTCCCAGAAGCGCGTGATAAATGCCACCGAAGCCTAAGACTGCGGAGGAAATTAGGTGAAGTACGCCAGATACAAAGTACGGAAAAGTATCTAGAACTTCCCCCCCTGGCCCTACTCCCCAACCTAGAGTAGCTAAGTGTGGAAGTAAAATCAACCCTTGTTCATACATGGGCTTTTCTGGTACGAAATGGGCCACTTCAAATAGGTTCATTGCTCCGGCCCAGAATACGATTAATCCGGCATGAGCTACATGAGCTCCAAGCAGTTTACCGGACAAATTGATAAGTCTGGCATTCCCAGCCCACCAAGCAAAGCCGGTGGTTTCTTGGTCACGACCAGCTAAAACGAAAGTTCCATTAAAGAGCGTTTCCACGTGGTAGAACCTCCTCAGGGAATATAAGATTTTCATGAGGCTGATCCTGAGCTGCCATCCACGCACGAATACCCTCGTTTAAAAGAATATTTTTGGTGTAGAAAGTCTCAAATTCAGGATCTTCCGCTGCACGGATTTCCTGGGAAACAAAGTCATAGGCACGTAAGTTCAGAGCCAAGCCAACTACGCCAATAGCACTCATCCATAAACCGGTGACGGGTACAAATAGCATAAAGAAATGTAACCAACGTTTATTGGAAAAAGCAACACCAAAGATTTGGGACCAAAAGCGGTTAGCAGTGACCATTGAATAAGTTTCTTCAGCTTGAGTTGGGTTAAAAGCACGGAAGGTATTTGCACCATCACCGTCCTCAAATAGAGTGTTTTCTACGGTCGCTCCATGAATAGCGCATAGCAGAGCCGCACCTAATACTCCGGCAACTCCCATCATATGAAATGGGTTCAACGTCCAATTATGAAATCCTTGGAAGAAAAGGATGAATCGAAATATCGCTGCTACGCCAAAACTCGGCGCAAAGAACCAACCAGATTGCCCCAGTGGATAAATAAGGAATACAGAAACAAAAACAGCAATTGGACCAGAGAATGAGATTGCATTATAAGGCCGCAATTGAACAGACCGAGCAAGTTCAAATTGGCGTAACATGAAACCTATTAGTGCAAAAGCCCCGTGGAGAGCTACAAAAGTCCATAGACCGCCTAATTGACACCAACGAGTAAAATCTCCTTGTGCTTCGGGCCCCCATAGTAGCAACAAAGAGTGTGCTAAACTATTGGCAGGGGTAGAAACTGCTGCGGTTAAGAAATTACAACCTTCCAAATAGGAACTAGCCAATCCATGGGTATACCAAGAAGTTACAAAAGTTGTCCCTGTAAACCAACCCCCTAAAGCGAAATAAGCACAAGGAAAGAGCAATAGGCCAGACCATCCTACAAAAACGAAACGGTCCCTTCGTAACCAGTCATCCATAGTATCAAATAGATCATTTTCTTCTTTAGGAATTCTACCAAGGGCTATAGTCATAGTGATCCTCCTATTCAATTACTTCAACCATTTCCGAGCACCTCATATCACTTTCCAAGGCATATGATAGTTTTATTATCTGTGGACGATTTCTTTCTCGTTCAATGCCCTTTTTCAATGGTCTCGAAGAGAGAAATTTCCCATTTTTATCTATGGAGTCACAGTCACAACCGAGGTCGTGGTAAATCCATGAATTTGATTCGATTTGTTTTTCTTATACTATTTATTTGTTTTTCTTATACTATAGAAATAGAAATAAATTGTTTTTCTTATACTATAGAAAGAAATAAACCTTTGAATTCAGCATTATTCCAAGACTCCTATTTCAAAGTCTATCTTTTAAGGGAAAAATGCAAATAAAAGTAACCCTTCTTTTCCCATTCCCTCTCTATTGCATGGGTGGAAGAACTAAAATAATAGAGGATTCTGAAAAAAAAAAATGGACCTTCGAAATCCAATTTTATGTGTAGCGCAAAGGAGTTGCGATTTCTTCTTATTCCTATAGAACATCTAGTAACAAGAATATGAAATCGTAAATAGCGAAAAATTCTTGTCTTGCGCGGTCTAAGTCTAAGGAAATAAAAAAAATTCGCTTATACAATTTCATCTACATCGAATTTATATATCAGAATAGCGGATAGAGGCATCATTAAAGGAGTCAGGTCTACTTACTTTATGCTTCTTTCCAATTTTATGGTGGATTTGATAAGAACCCTTTTTGCTTTCTTGATAAATAATCGACAAAAAAAGCGTTTTTTTTATATAACCTGCTTGTTTTATTATAATTATAACAAGTCCTATATGGAAATGCCCGCTAAAGAGAAAATCTATTTGATTGTCTCTCGGCCAATATCGATTTTTAGAAAGAAAAAACAAGAATTTTCTTCTTTTTTTATTAACATTAAGAAAAAAGAATATAATTAAAATGGAATTGGCAATATAATTTTTATAGACTTTTGAAAGAAAAAAAAGGGGTTTTTTGCAACCGTTATTTCTTATTTCTTGCCTATATCATATCACGGAAACCTTTCGCTTTGGAACGTGGAGAGAGATGGCTGAGTGGACTAAAGCGGCGGATTGCTAATCCGTTGTACAATTTTTTTGTACCGAGGGTTCGAATCCCTCTCTTTCCGCTCCCTTGGATCATTTGGGACTTTCGAATTGGAAAGAATTCTGACCCCCGGATTTTCTCATAGATAAATGTACGAAACAAATCCAATAAGAAAAAAAAAAACTGAATTTTTACTCCTCGCGTCCAGGATTCCGTCCTGGGTCATTAGATAAGAATCCAAAGATAAAGAGTGAAACAAAGAATATCACTACTGTATAAACAAAAAGTTTGAGAGTAAGCATTACATAATCTCCAAGATTTTTTTTTAAGGAATAGATTACCAGTTTTTCCTTACCACACGGATCCACTAGGATGGTTTTTTTTTATACCTAAAAATGCAAAAAAGAATTCTTGAAAAAAATTGCAAGAATTCTTTTATAATAAGCACTCTTATCAATAGCAAAAATAGGGTTAGGTGGTTAGGTATTGTGTAGGTACCTTTAGGTACCTGCTCAACCTAGGTGCAGGGGAGTAGAAAGGCTGATCCAAATTTATTGCTGTAGCTACCCATTCAATGTAGAAGAATTTAAATTTTAGAATCGAAGGTTCATAATATAAAAATATAAAACTTCTCGGCTTTTACCCATTTTAAAATTTTTTTGGAATGAACACATCATTCAATTTGGCATACAGAGTACTAAAGATTTCATCGAAAACTTACAGCAGCTTGCCAAACAAAGGCTAATAGAAAAAAGAATAGAGGTATAACAGGCATAATATCCACGATTGGATTGAAAATAGCATAAGCTTCGGGTAATTTGGCAAAGAAAAAACTAGTAGGATAAAGAACAGAATTAAAACAGATACAGGTTAAACTAAGTATATTAGGCATAACAAGCATTTCATTCTTGTAGAGTAAATAATTGGATTTTTCTTGAGTTATTTTTTTAAGGGAAAGAAGGAAAAGGCAGATTCAAAATCTTTTTTCTTCGGACTTTCCCAAACACAAAATACCTCCTTGTATTCGCACTCTCAAATGAGAGTGGAATAAATTCGACTTTCATATAATATCTTAATAGAATTCCATGTAATGATCAATGCATTTTTTTGATTCTATATTATCCGCATGTGTAGAATACTAGCAAGAGAATATCCCTCCTTTTTTATGTAATTGAAATGGTATTGACGAATAACAAATAAACATACTAGTGTTTATTAGTGTCGCATAAAACCCGAAATGGGGCGTGGCCAAGTGGTAAGGCAGCGGGTTTTGGTCCCGTTACTCGGAGGTTCGAATCCTTCCGTCCCAGATTGTTTCTGATGAAACAAACGGTGAAATCATATAGTATTCCGTACGAGACAAAAGTTTATTAAAGAGAATAATGATATCTTATTCTTTCTCAGAAAACATAATAAAGTCTTAAGTCCAGTCAAATTGACTATCTTTATTTTCATGAAAAAATGGGATCTATCAAGCACATTCAGGATATGCCTCTACTATAAAATCACTTAGTCATATTTTTTTCTTCCTTTTGGTATTCGAGTTGAAGAAGTACGAGAATTCTATAACTACCAAAAACTTTCAATCTTTTCATTGGAATAGTTTATTTAGTTATTATAGTTAATTGTTTTTGGTACTGAAAAAATATATTACTACTAGAATTCTAATTCTAGTAATTAAATTAATTAAACTTTTTTGGAGGTTGATAGTTTATTTATTGAGGAAGAGTCAATCCTTCTTTTCTCACTTCAAGATTGATCATCTCGAGCCATCCGTTGAGGGTGGAAATTTAAGAATAAATAAGTTTTAAGCAAACTTGTTTAGTCGTCTTTTTCAAACTATGTTTCATTCATATGATAGAATTTTAATATGGGTTTAAATAAATTGGATCTTGGCGGAGGCTTCCCGGATAAATACTTACTTTCTTTTATCCATATTGCTCCATAGATAGCAAGTTTTAATTAGTATAAAAAAACTAAACCAATGACTATTCATGATTCCATCCATATTGGATCAATTCTCTATACCACTTTGCAATGAAAAGAGGAATGTTTGTTATGGTAAAACTTCGTTTAAAACGATGTGGTAGAAAGCAACGTGCGACTTGAAGGACATGATCGATTGTGGATTTTGCTATCCATCATTTTCCATAGTAATGAAAATGCTCTTGGCTCGACATAGCCTGTTCTATTCGTTCCGAACCAAATTTGCGCTGGGTTTAAGTAACATAGTACACGATGGAGCTCGAGAGGACAGAATTTTTTTTATCAAGGGAAAGAATCTAGGGTTAGTGAAAACTAATAAATTAGGCCAACTTTGTCAGTCTATCCTTAATATAGAAATAAATCGAAAGGTTAAAATAAGAAGAAAGTCCAATAAAAGTATATCAGAATCAATCCCTCTTATTAGATTTCTATAGAAGAGATAAATGCTTTATCGAAGGAAATAAGAAAAAAGGGTATGTTGCTACTCTTTTGAAAGAAAAAAATAGGAATTCCCGAAGTAATGTCTAAACCCAAGGATTTCACAAATCAAAGATAAAGGATTCCAGAACAAGTAAACACAATTTTCAATTGTCTCAACAACAGAGTTGGATTAGAATAAGGAATAAAAGTCAATTCGTTCGAAATGAGACAAAGAAAAGAGTTTAAAGACGACTCAAAAATTTTGGAAGGATTTTGCCTTCGAAGTTTGTCAGGCAAAATTAGCCCACTTGAGTCATGAGTATAAATGAAATTTGTTTTTTCTGTAAGGAAATTAATGCACGTCATAGTCTAATTTCTATTATTATCGACAGAAATTCGAATCATTTTCTCGAGCCGTATGAGGAGAAAACCTCATATACGTTTCTAGGGGGGGGCGTTGTTTATCTACATCTATCCCAATAAGCTGTCTATCGAATCGTTGCAATTGATGTTCGATCTCGAAGAGAAGGAAGAGATCTTCAAAAAGTAGGTTTTTATGATCCGATAAAGAATCAAACTTGTTTAAATGTTCCAGCTATTCTCTATTTCCTTGAAAAGGGTGCTCAACCAACAAGAACTGTTTATGATATTTTAAGGAAGGCAGAATTCTTTAAAGAAAAAGAAAGAACTTTGAGTTAATTGAAGAACTAAATGAATCAAAAAATAGGATAGGAGAAGATTATTAGTATTCCTAGTTGTCTAATTATTTAGACACAATTTACCTCTTTTTTAATCCTATTTGGATTTATATTATATCGTGCCAATCCAACATAAGCCCCTATTTTATTTACTTTTTCTATCTAATTTGTTTTCTTACCATTGTATTTCCATTGACAAAGGTCTATTGAACAAATAGAATTTGTAGATAGATGGGTCTCTTTATCCTCACTCCATATTCAATTTTTCCGCCTACACTTCGCTCAAATGATAAGGGTGTTCCTCTTGCATGTATTCTCATACAATATAATATATATTTTTTATAATATATATTTTTTGTTAATAAAAATCGCTAAAAATAAGGAGAATTTGGCCATCGTGATTAGGGTCGCTCTTTTTTTAACTTTACTTTAGTGGAATTTCACCGGACCTGTTCGTTTTGGCATTTGAGTGTTTTTCATGGTCGATAAAAAAAATCTTTTGATGTCTTGCTAGTTCAATGTTTTGACAGAAGCGCGCGGTGTAATTCCATTGATTTTTGGATTTCGATCGTATCTAAGATCCTTTTTTTATCTGGGTTGCTAACTCAATGGTAGAGTACTCGGCTTTTAAGTGCGACTATGATCTTTTACACATTTGGATGAAACAACAAATTCGTCCAGACTCTTGGTAGAGTCTAGAAGACCACGACTGATCCTCAAAGGTAATGAATGGAAAAAATAGCATGTCGTAATAAAATCAATCTTTTTTGAATGGAATCCAAAATTACGATTTTCTGGGTCTAATGAATAAATGGATAGAGCCTGGCTCCAATTCTGGTAAAATAAAAAGCAACGAGCTGAACTTCCTAATTGGAATGATTCCCCGCTCTAATTAGACGTTAAAAATAGATTAGTGCCGGATGCGGGGAAAGGTTGGGTTTTCCTATGAGTGGACCCTTTATTTTTTCTTTTTTTTTTTAGAAATCCTAATTATTCTTGATTATGGATTGAATAAGGGATGTTATGGATTGAATGTGTAAAAGAAGCAGTATATTGATAAAGAGGCTGTATTCCAAAGTCAAAAGAGCGATTGGCCTGCAAAAATAAAAAACTTGTTCTGTTCTTTTTTTTTAATTAGAACAAACATAAACTAATTGGGTAGAAAAGGAGCAGAAAAAGATCTGTGGATTAGACTCCCTTTCTTTCCAGGGTTTGTATTAAAAATGCAACACCCTGTTCTGACCATATTGCACTATGTATCATCATTCGATAAACCGAGAAATGCTTCTTCTCTCTGATTCAAGTAGAAATACAAATGGAAAAATTCGAAGGGTATTCAGAAAAACATAAATCTCGTCAACAATACTTTGTCTACCCACTTCTCTTTCAGGAATATATTTATGCATTTGCCCACCATTATGGATTAAATGGTTCTGAACCTGTGGAAATAGTTGTTAGTTGTAATAACAAGAAATTTAGTTCACTACTTGTGAAACGTTTAATTATTCGAATGTATCAGCAGAATTTTTTGGATAACTCGGTTAATCATCCTAACCAAGATCGATTATTGGATTACAAAAATTATTTTTATTCTGAGTTTTATTCTCAGATTCTATCTGAAGGGTTTGCGATCGTTGTGGAAATCCCATTCTCGCTACGGGAATTTTTTTGTCTGAAAGAAAAAGAAATACCAAAGTTTCAGAATTTACGCTCTATTCATTCAATATTTCCCTTTTTAGAAGACAAATTTTTGCATTTGGATTATCTATCACATATAGAAATACCCTATCCTATCCATTTGGAAATCCTGGTTCAACTCCTTCAATACCGTATCCAAGATGTTCCATCTTTGCATTTATTGCGATTCTTTCTCAACTATTATTCGAATTGGAATAGTTTTATTACTTCAATGAAATCCATTTTTTTTTTTCAAAAAGAAAATAAAAGACTATTTCAATTCCTATATAACTCTTATGTATCAGAATATGAATTTTTTTTGTTGTTTCTTCGTAAACAATCTTCTTGCTTACCATTAGCATCTTCTGGAACTTTTCTGGAACGAATCCACTTTTCTAGGAAGATGGAACATTTTGGGATAATGTACCCTGGTTTTTCTCGGAAAACCCTATGGTTCTTTATGGATCCTCTTATGCATTATGTTCGATATCAAGGAAAGGCAATTCTTGCATCAAAAGGCACTTTTTTTTTGAAGAAGAAATGGAAATGCTACCTTATCAATTTCTGGCAATATTATTTCTGTTTTTGGACTCAGCCGCGAAGAATCCATATAAACCAATTAGCAAACTCTTGCTTCGATTTTATGGGGTACCTTTCAAGTGTACAAAAAAGTTCTTTGTTAGTAAGGAATCAAATGCTGGAGAATTCATTTCTAATAGATACTCGAATGAAAAAATTCGATACCATAGTCCCCGCTACTCTCCTCATAGGATACTTATCAAAAGCTCAATTTTGTACTGGATCGGGGCATCCTATTAGTAAACCCATTTGGACAGATTTATCAGATTGGGATATTCTTGATCGATTTGGTCGGATATGTAGAAATCTTTTTCATTATCATAGTGGATCTTCGAAAAAACGGACTTTGTATCGACTAAAGTATATACTTCGACTTTCATGTGCTAGAACTTTAGCTCGTAAACATAAAAGCACGGTACGAACTTTTATGCAACGATTGGGTTCGGCATTTTTAGAAGAATTTTTTATGGAAGAAGAGCAAGTTTTTTCTTTGATGTTCACCAAAACAACTCTTTTTTCTTTCTGTGGATCACACACTGAGCGTATTTGGTATTTGGATATTATACGTATCAATGACCTGGTCAACCCTCTTAATTAATCATTAGACGAAATTAAGAAACAGGAAAGGGTTGATAAATGATCAAGAAAAAACTTTTCTATTTTTCATTCTGAAATGTTCTTTTTATTATAATAAAGAGTAGGTGAATCAACTTACTAATTAAAAAAATTAGTAGAACTTCCTCTTTGGAATAGAAATTGGCTATTTCTACATAGGGAAAGTCGTGTGCAATGAAAAATGCAAGCACGATTTGGGGAGGGATTTTTCTCTATTGTAACAAGGAAGAATTATCTACTCCATCCGACTAGTTCCGGGTTCGAGTCCCGGGCAACCCATATAGAAAAGACCCATCAAAGTTTTTCACTTTGACTCACTTCATTTACAAATACAAAATTATTGGTTTGGTTAATTTAGTTATATGGATAGCTAATCTTTGGGCTGACTTGGTTGACATTGGTATATAGTCTATGTTATACTGTTAAATAACAAGCCTTCTATTATCTATATTCTAGTTAATACGTGTGCTTGGGAGTCCTTGCAATTTGAATAAACCAAGATCTTACCATGACTGCAATTTTAGAGAGACGCGAAAGTACAAGCCTGTGGGGTCGCTTCTGCAACTGGATAACTAGCACTGAAAATCGTCTTTACATCGGATGGTTCGGTGTTTTGATGATCCCTACCTTATTGACCGCAACTTCTGTATTTATTATCGCCTTCATCGCTGCCCCTCCAGTAGATATTGATGGTATTCGTGAGCCTGTTTCTGGTTCTTTACTTTATGGAAACAATATTATCTCTGGTGCTATTATCCCTACTTCTGCGGCGATCGGATTGCACTTTTACCCAATTTGGGAAGCTGCATCTGTTGATGAGTGGTTATACAATGGTGGTCCTTATGAGCTAATTGTTCTACACTTCTTACTTGGTGTAGCTTGTTATATGGGTCGTGAGTGGGAACTTAGTTTCCGTCTGGGTATGCGTCCTTGGATTGCTGTTGCATATTCAGCTCCTGTTGCAGCTGCTACTGCTGTTTTCTTGATTTACCCTATTGGTCAAGGAAGCTTTTCTGATGGTATGCCTTTAGGAATCTCTGGTACTTTCAACTTTATGATTGTATTCCAGGCAGAGCACAACATCCTTATGCATCCATTCCACATGTTAGGTGTAGCTGGTGTATTCGGCGGTTCCCTATTCAGTGCTATGCATGGTTCCTTGGTAACCTCTAGTTTGATCAGGGAAACTACTGAAAATGAATCCGCTAATGAGGGTTACAAATTTGGTCAAGAGGAAGAAACTTATAATATTGTGGCTGCTCATGGTTATTTTGGCCGATTAATCTTCCAATATGCTAGTTTCAACAACTCTCGTTCTTTACACTTCTTCTTGGCTGCTTGGCCTGTAGTAGGAATCTGGTTCACTGCTTTAGGTATTAGTACTATGGCTTTCAACCTAAATGGTTTCAATTTCAACCAATCTGTAGTTGATAGTCAAGGTCGCGTTATTAATACTTGGGCTGATATCATCAACCGTGCTAACCTTGGTATGGAAGTAATGCACGAACGTAATGCTCACAACTTCCCTCTAGACTTAGCTGCTGTTGAAGTTCCATCTATTAATGGATAAGGTTTTTCTGCTAACATATAAGAATTTTTGAAGACAGAAATACCCAATATCTTGTTCTAGCAAGATATTGGGTATTTCTGTCTTTATTTTGAATCTTTTTTTCTTCTTAATCTTTCTATTCAGAATTCAGTTAACGACGAGATTTAGTATCCTTTCTTGCATTTTCATAACTCGTGAAATGCCGAGTAGGCACGAATTCCCCCAATTTGCGACCTACCATAGGATTTGTTATGTAAATAGGTATATGTTCCTTTCCATTATGAATCGCGATTGTATGGCCAACCATTGTGGGTAGAATGCTAGATGCCCGGGACCACGTTACTATTGTTTCTTTCTCCTCCTTCATATTGACCTTTTCTATCTTTGCCAATAAATGATGAGCTACAAAAGGATTCGTTTTTTTTCGTGTCACAGCTGATTACTCCTTTTTTCCTTTTTAAAGAGTGGCATTCTATGTCCAATATCTCGATCGAAGTACGGAGGTCAGAATAAATAGAATAATGATCAATGGAAAAAAGAAAAAAATCCTTTAGCTGGATAAGGGGCGGATGTAGCCAAGTGGATCAAGGCAGTGGATTGTGAATCCACCATGCGCGGGTTCAATTCCCGTCGTTCGCCCATCGCATTATTGCAAATTCCAAAAATGCAATTTTCCATATTCCTAGTTACGTATTTACTTACGGCGACGAAGAATAAAACTATCGCTATATTTTTTCCTTTTCCTAGTTCTTCTTCCAAGCGCAGGATAACCCCAAGGGGTTGTGGGTTTTTTTCTACCAATGGGAGCTTTCCCTTCACCGCCCCCATGGGGGTGGTCCACAGGGTTCATAACTACCCCTCTTACTACGGGGCGTTTACCTAGCCAACACTTAGATCCGGCTCTACCCAAACTTTTTTGGTTCACCCCAACATTACCCACTTGTCCGACTGTTGCTAAGCAGTTTTGGGATACTAAACGGACCTCCCCAGATGGTAATCTTAAAGTGGCCGATTTACCCTCTTTTGCAATGAGTTTCGCTACAGCACCTGCTGCTCTAGCTAATTGCCCACCCCTTCCACGTGTGATTTCTATGTTATGCATGGCCGTGCCTAAGGGCATATCGGTTGAAGTAGATTCTTCTTTTCTCTCAAAAAACCCCTTCCCAAACTGTACAAGCTTCTTCCAAAGCATACGGCTTTCTAGATGTATATGACGATCTCTAGACAGATGGATCTTATATGAATCATATGATGAAGTACCACATGAGTGGATATATAGGAAAGGAATCCAAATCTGCCGAATCGCTCATGTTATGATCTTCTACATCCTAGGTCTCTGCGTTCCGTCATCTGGCTTATGTTCTTCATGTAGCATTCAGATCGAATGACTCTATGAAATTACGTCGATACTTCCACATATTATGGGTAACGTAGGAGACATCCCTATTTTCCCCCGGGGGTCTTAATTACCACTGCTTAGCTTTCAATTTGCCTCTGACCATCAAATTAAATGTGAATAACCCGTCCTCCTCTCTTTGAAACAAGGGGCGCTTCCGGTTCTGTGCGTGCTTCAAACAATTTTGTCTTCTCCATATTACCATATCTCTAGAGCCAATAATTTTCTATGAGGAACTACTGAACTCAATCACTTGCTGCCGTTACTCAACAGTTTTCTGTTGAGGTCTATCCCGTAGAGGTAGTCAAATTGGATCAGTGATCGATTTCTAGGTTTCGTCGTAAACCTAATTGGTTACTTCCAATTACGTAAATCAATAGTTCAAACCGCACTCAAAGGTAGGGCATTTCCCATTGATATAGGAACTTTTGTACCAGAAACAATAGTATCTCCAATTATAGCCCCTCTGGGATGTAAAATATATCTCTTCTCACCATCCCCATAGTGTATGAGACAAATGTATGCATTTCGATTAGGGTCGTATTCTATGGTTACGATTCTACCAGATATGTCTTTTTGATTCCGTCGAAAATCTATTTTACGGTATAGGCGCTTATGACCTCCCCCTCTATGCCTTGCGGTAATGATTCCTCTGGAATTACGACCTTTACCACAACGGTGCCGTCCATGGATCAAATTATTTCGTGGATTGGATTTCACTTGCCTGTCTACGGTTCCCTTGCGTGTGCTCGGGATAGGTGTTTTGTATAAATGTTTCGCCGTATTATTAAGTATTCTCCTTTAGTTTTTTTCTCTATCTAGAAGTGGAATAGAATAACCCGGTTGAAGGGTAATGATCATACGTCTGTAATGCATTGTATGGCCCAGAATAGGTCCTATTCTTCTACCTTTTCCAGGTAGTCGATGGCTATTCACAGCTACCACCTTAACACCAAAGAAGAGTTCGACCCAATGCTTTATTTCTGTCTTAGTGAATCCCGATTCGACATTAAAAGTATATTGATTCTTTCCCAATAAACGAAGACTTTTTTCTGTAAATACTGCGTATTTGATTCCATCCATAAATCGACTTTCCCTCCTATGCTCTGAGTTCCAGTATCGATAAGAATTCGAGTTCTTATTGTTCTTATGTTATGGTATGAATATACCATACCAATTCGTTATGTATGGATGATGGATGAGATTCCATGGATAGAGAGCCAGTTCCAATAGACTTATGGAATGTTCCCGTTCGTGTGCATCCAGCAGGAATTGAACCCGCAAATTTACCAATTATGAGTTGGGCGCTTTAACCATTCAGCCATGGATGCTTAACAGGGATCATCGTACATCGTAAATAACCAATTTTCATATAGAAAGACATATCATAGAAAAATGAAATCGAAAATATTCCGAGATGGCAAATATTCGGAGATGACTATGAAAACACCTCTCTGGATCCTCGAATTGAAAGAGAGATTGAGAGGGATCAAGAATCCTAATTCTCGCTATTTGGAATGGATCCAATTCTATTGAGTCTGACTCATAGTGATCATTTCTCTTTAGCAAAGAATGACCTTGGTTATCAAAGGATTGAACAACCGGGATCCATTTACTTATGATACCTAGTTGGCATTGATAACAAGGATCTAATGAATTATGAGTTTAATAGATCCTCTTTAGCAGAAAGACGTATATTCCTTGCTCATTATCAGACAATCACTTATTCCCAAACCTCGTGTGGGACTAATCGTTTTCATTTACCATCTCATGGAAAACCCTTTTCGTTCCGCTTAGCCCTATCGGGTATTTTAGTGATAGGTTCTGTAGGAACTGGACGATCCTATTTGGTCAAATACCTAACGAAAAATTACGATTTTCCTTTCATTAAGGTACGAGGGCTTCTTATTCCACAAGAACGAAAGCACCTTTTCATTCTTTCATATACTAGGGGTTTTTACTTGGA
>NW_028261025.1:2500-34880 GCF_056163025.1 Triticum urartu | reverse complement strand
AGGCTCCCAAGAACGTTGAAAATTCGTCCGAGAGTAGCTCCACCGACCGGAACACTGAGAGGAGCTCCCGTGTCAATCACTTCCATTCCTCTCATCAACCCGTCCGTAGCACTCATAGCTACAGCTCTAACTCGATTATTTCCTAATAATTGTTGTACCTCACAAGTCACATTAATTTGCTTATCGGCAGTGTCTCTACTCTGGACTACCAAAGCGTTATAAATATAAGGTAACTTGCCTGGGGGAAAAGTGACATCCAGCACGGGTCCAATAATTTGATCGATACGACCTGTACTTTTTTCTTCAATTGTGGAAACCCCGGGAGGAGAAGTAGTAGGATTGGTTCTCATAATTATCACATAATTAAAAAAAAGGAATTTGTCGAAATTTTTCTTTTTTTATGTTGAATAATGCCAAATCAAATCAAAAAAAATCCAAAAGTAAAAAGGAAATGAATTAGTTAATTCAATAAGAGAGAAAAGGGGACCAGGACTTGATTTCGTTGCCCAAGCGAATCCCATTCAATCGTTTACTCATGGAATGAGTCCATTGGAAAGTTCAATCAATCTTTTTTTTCATATACATTTTGCCTTTTGTGGAGGATCTGTGCCTACTCTACTTTCCTATCTAGGACTTCGATATACAAAATATATACTACTGTGAAGCATAGATTGCTGTCAACAAAGAATTTTATTAGTATTTAGTTAGGTATTTGCATTCAAAATAAGAAAAGAGAACTATTAAGAACTTGTAAAATAAGGATTAGGAATTAATTTGGGTTGCGCTATATCTATCAAAGAGTATACAATAATTATGGATTTGGTAAATCAAATCCATGGTTTAATAACGAACCGTGTTAACTTACCATAACAACAACTCAATTCCTATCGAATTCCTATATTGGAATTCCTATAGGATAGAACATACACAGGGTGTACGCATTATATATGAATGAAACATATTCATTAACCTAAGCATGCCCTCAATTTTCTTTAATGAGTTGATATTATATTAATTGAATATCCTTTTTGTTTTACGAGATTTTTGCTAAAGTTTCATTTACGCCTAATTAACATCGAGTAGACCCTGTTATTGTGAGAATTCTTAATTCAAGAGTTATAGGGAGGGACTTATGTCACCACAAACAGAAACTAAAGCAGGTGTTGGATTTCAAGCTGGTGTTAAAGATTATAAATTGACTTACTACACCCCAGAGTATGAAACTAAGGATACTGATATCTTGGCAGCATTCCGAGTAAGTCCTCAGCCTGGGGTCCGCCCGAAGAAGCAGGGGCTGCAGTAGCTGCCGAATCTTCTACTGGTACATGGACAACTGTTTGGACTGATGGACTTACCAGTCTTGATCGTTACAAAGGACGATGCTATCACATCGAGCCTGTTGCTGGGGAAGACAACCAATGGATCTGTTATGTAGCTTATCCATTAGACCTATTTGAAGAGGGTTCCGTTACTAACATGTTTACTTCCATTGTAGGTAACGTATTTGGTTTCAAAGCCCTACGTGCTCTACGTTTGGAGGATCTACGAATTCCCCCTACTTATTCAAAAACTTCCAAGGCCCGCCTCATGGTATCCAAGTTGAAAGAGATAAGTTGAACAAGTACGGTCGTCCTTTATTGGGATGTACTATTAAACCAAAATTGGGATTATCCGCAAAAAATTATGGTAGAGCGTGTTATGAGTGTCTACGTGGTGGACTTGATTTTACCAAAGATGATGAAAACGTAAACTCACAACCATTTATGCGCTGGAGAGACCGTTTTGTCTTTTGTGCCGAAGCTATTTATAAATCACAGGCCGAAACCGGTGAAATCAAGGGGCATTACTTGAATGCGACTGCGGGTACATGTGAAGAAATGATTAAGAGAGCTGTATTTGCAAGAGAATTAGGGGTTCCTATTGTAATGCATGACTACTTAACTGGGGGATTCACCGCAAATACTACTTTGGCTCATTATTGCCGCGACAATGGCCTACTTCTTCACATTCACCGTGCAATGCATGCAGTTATTGATAGACAGAAAAATCATGGTATGCATTTCCGTGTATTAGCTAAAGCATTGCGTATGTCTGGGGGAGATCATATCCACTCCGGTACAGTAGTAGGTAAGTTAGAAGGGGAACGCGAAATGACTTTAGGTTTTGTTGATTTATTGCGCGATGATTTTATTGAAAAAGATCGTGCTCGCGGTATCTTTTTCACTCAGGACTGGGTATCCATGCCAGGTGTTATACCGGTAGCTTCAGGTGGTATTCATGTTTGGCATATGCCAGCTCTGACCGAAATCTTTGGGGACGATTCTGTATTACAATTTGGTGGAGGAACTTTAGGACATCCTTGGGGAAATGCACCTGGTGCAGCAGCTAATCGAGTGGCTTTAGAAGCCTGTGTACAAGCTCGTAACGAAGGGCGCGATCTTGCTCGCGAAGGTAATGAAATTATCCGAGCAGCTTGCAAATGGAGTCCTGAACTAGCCGCAGCTTGTGAAGTATGGAAGGCGATCAAATTCGAGTTCGAGCCGGTAGATACTATTGATTAACTAGATAAAACTAAAGATAAAGAAGGTATAAATAAAAAAGAAACGAAATAAAAAGAGAAAAAAATCAGTTATGAAATGCAGTAATTCTTCTTTATTCTTCTAATTGATTGCAATTAAACTCGGCTCAATCTTTTTTAGAAAAAAAAGATTGAGCCGAATAAAAATAGATCATGATATGATCATGAGACTTGACAAATTGAGATTCGTCTATTCTATATATCTAGAATATATATATTAAGGTATAATACAATAAAGAAATACAAATAAAATAATAAAATAATAAAATATAGTATTATCATATGATAATGATAATGGAATCAAATACGCAGTATTTACAGAAAAAAGTCTTCGTTTATTGGGAAAGAATCAATATACTTTTAATGTCGAATCGGATTCACTAAGACAGAAATAAAGCATTGGGTCGAACTCTTCTTTGGTGTTAAGGTGGTAGCTGTGAATAGCCATCGACTACCTGGAAAAGGTAGAAGAATAGGACCTATTCTGGGCCATACAATGCATTACAGACGTATGATCATTACCCTTCAACCGGGTTATTCTATTCCACTTCTAGATAGAGAAAAAAACTAAAGGAGAATGAATGAAAAAAGACATAGTTTGGAAGTTAGACCTTTTTATAGGACTCTCTTTCAATTTCAAAAAAGAGGACGTTTGAAACTTTTAACAGGCGTAATCGTGAGTCAACAAGTGACTCGAACTGTGTGTAAAAAAAGAAGCATTTTTTTTTTTTCAAAATGCTAGAACTAGATAAGGAAGTTTTCTATAACCTTGAGAAAAAGGATAAAAAGGTAGTTTTTTTTTAGTTTATGACTCCGATCAAGAGCGAGAAATCCTTGATTTGGGATTGGACATAGAACCTGGACCCATCGTAGAGACGTTTAGTTCAAAAGAAAGGATCGTATCCTGATGGTAAGAATTATACTTTCGTGGAAATACAGCGCTATAGACTTCAATGCGGTAGAGTAGACGTTTTGTTTCTAATTTTTCTGGACCAAACCTCCGCTCCGACCCAACGATACAATGAATTTTTTCTGTTCATATTCATAAATAAAAAAGATTCGGAATCGCAATGCTACTATATGCGTCCAGAGGAGTATTTGGAATAATATTCTTCTATAATCCATTATTGCGGGGGGTCTTACTAACAGGGCTTCGCTGCACGGGACAGGTCTTCGTCGAAAAGCTAACTCCACCCGGCATTTTCATACCCTTTCTTTGGGTGGTATATCGCCTTTTAAAGTCTAAGAGGGTAGTAGGGGATCTATAGTAGGTAAGATAATTTGCCCTTTGATTTTGATTGAATATACTATTTTTCCGCCTTTACCACGCATTATTGTATGCGCTTCTAGAGAAGTATGTATGCAGGAAGTAAATTCTAACCGCTTTCTTTTGAATCCAATTTCAAATTAGATTAGAAAGATAGAAAGGCCATGAGGATGGGAAAATCAAAATAAAATCTTTTTAATTAGTTCTCCTTTTTTGGAATTTTCTTATTATCCTTTCATTTTTTTTACAGAATATTTTTCAAACTAAAAATAAAAAATACAATACAATAGTCAATATTCCTTATAATAGATATACTTAATTATATCATAAGAATCTTAAGATATTTTTCGACTAGATAGAAATAGTAAATTTGAATTGAGACACCTATTCCATGACGGATTTAAACTTACCTTCTATTTTCGTGCCTTTAGTAGGCTTAGTATTTCCGGCAATTGCAATGACTTCTTTATTTCTTTATGTGCAAAAAAATAAGATTGTCTAGTATTTTTTAGTGTAAGTAATATAATATGGTAGGGTATGTGGCTTTTTCTACACACACTTTCTACACACAAATGAAAAACGGTTATGGATGCGGATATAGGCTACGAGCATAAATGCATGAATATGCAGAGCCAGGTATAGCGAGTTTTATTTTATTTATTTTAATTGAATCAACGAATATTTTTTGAATAGAAAGTCAATGTATCTAACCTATTATTTCACAGGAGTACTAGTTGCTGAAGGCGATTTCAGAATCAAAAAAAGTAAAGTCAAAATTATTTAGCTTATTCTCTCAATTTCAATCGACCGCTGCTGGATTTAGTATATCTAATATGAATTGGCGATCAGAACACATATGGGTAGAACTTCTAAAAGGTTCTCGAAAAAGGGGTAATTTTTTCTGGGCCTGTATTCTTTTTCTAGGTTCACTAGGATTCTTATCGGTTGGGATTTCCAGTTATCTTGGTAAGAATATTATATCTATACTTCCATCTCAAGAAATTCTTTTTTTTCCGCAGGGGGTCGTGATGTCTTTCTACGGAATCGCAGGCCTATTCATTAGCTCCTACTTGTGGTGTACTATTTTGTGGAATGTAGGTAGTGGTTATGACCGATTCGATAGAAAAGAGGGAATAGTGTGCATTTTTCGTTGGGGATTCCCTGGAATAAAACGTCGCGTCTTCCTTCGATTCCTTATGCGGGATATCCAATCAATTAGAATTCAGGTTAAAGAGGGTCTTTATCCTCGTCGTATTCTTTATATGGAAATCCGGGGCCAGGGGATCATTCCCTTGACTCGTACTGATGATAAATTTTTTACTCCACGAGAAATTGAACAAAAAGCTGCCGAATTGGCCTATTTCTTGCGCGTACCAATTGAAGTATTTTGAGGTATCTTTTTTGAACTGAGTTGAATGAAGAAAAGAAGAATTGGAAGAAGAAAAGTTTTCTCAACACAGGGAGGAAGTCCCTTCTAAATTGGATTTGTTATTGTAAGGGGATTTTTAAGTATTTATCTAAAGGAAGGAACAAACGAGGATAAGAGAAATTTGCTTTTAATTTTTTTTTATCCAAGTTAGATATATCGCATACTATTCTTCCTTTTTCATCCGAAAGGGCTTTTTTTTTATTCTATTTCACTATTTCATTCCATCTAGATCTAAGAAAGAACCCAATGCACTGAAATTCCACTAATAACTAATATACAAAAAAGAAGAATAGATACAGGGTATCAAACCTATAGAGTTTTTGCTTCAAAGAAATAGAAATATCATGAAATAGAAATATCATCATATAGAGTCAGGGAATGGAATAGAGTCAGCGAATGAAGCATATTCATTAACAACTCCATTTACAGATCAAAAATGAAAAAAAAGAAAGCATTGCCTTCTTTACTATATCTTGTATTTATCGTACTTTTGCCTTGGGGGGTCTCTTCCTCATTTAACAAATGTCTGGAACTTTGGATTAAGAATTGGTGGAATACCAGGCAATCCGAAACTCTCTTAACTGATATTCAAGAGAAAAGGATTCTAGAAAGATTCATAGAATTAGAAGAACTTTCTCTCTTGGACGAGATGATAAAAGGGAAACTAAAGACACATGTACAAAAACCTCCTACAGGAATACACAAGGAAATAATACAATGGGTCAAAATAAATAATGAGGATCATCTCCATACCATTTTGCATTTCTCGACAAATATAATCTGTTTGGCTATTCTAAGTGGTTCTTTTTTTCTGGGTAAAGAGGAACTTGTCATTTTGAATTCTTGGGTTCAGGAATTCTTCTATAATTTAAATGACTCAATAAAAGCTTTTTTTATTCTTTTAGTTACTGATTTTTTTGTTGGATTTCACTCCACCCGTGGTTGGGAACTAGTAATTCGTTGGGTCTACAACGATTTTGGATGGGCTCCTAACGAGCTTATTTTCACTATTTTTGTTTGTAGTTTTCCAGTAATTCTAGATACATGTTTGAAATTTTGGGTCTTTTTTTGTTTAAATCGTCTATCTCCTTCGCTTGTAGTCATTTATCATTCAATTAGTGAAGCATAAATTCATTTGATCTCCCGATATTAATATTAATCAAATTAGCAAGCATCTTTTTTTAGAAAGAAAGCCCTTTTCCATTTTAGCAAAATTCTTTCTATTTATACCTACTTTAAGGTATTCATCATTGCAGTACAACTGTTGCAGTAGAATGACAACAGATTCGTGTATAGGGAACTAGATTAGCTTAGCTACCTATCTAATTTATTGTAGAAATTCTGGGATCTGCGATTGGACATGGAAAATAGAAATACTTTTTCTTGGGTAAAGGAACAGATAACTCGATCGATTTCTGTATCGATCATGATATACGTAATAACTCGGACATCTATTTCAAATGCATATCCCATTTTTGCGCAGCAGGGTTATGAAAACCCACGAGAAGCAACTGGACGAATTGTATGTGCCAATTGCCATTTAGCTAGCAAGCCCGTCGATATTGAAGTTCCCCAAGCTGTGCTTCCCGATACTGTATTTGAAGCAGTTCTTCGAATTCCTTATGATATGCAATTGAAACAAGTTCTTGCTAATGGAAAAAAGGGAGGGTTGAATGTAGGTGCTGTTCTTATTTTGCCCGAGGGATTCGAATTAGCGCCGCCCGATCGTATTTCCCCTGAGTTAAAAGAAAAGATAGGAAATCTTGCTTTTCAGAGTTATCGTCCCGATAAAAAAAACATTCTTGTGATAGGCCCTGTTCCCGGTAAGAAATATAGTGAAATTGTCTTTCCCATTCTTTCCCCTGATCCTGCTACGAAGAAAGATGCTCATTTCTTAAAATATCCCATATATGTAGGGGGAAACCGAGGAAGAGGACAGATCTATCCTGATGGTAGCAAGAGTAACAATACAGTCTATAATGCTACGTCAACAGGTATAGTAAGAAAAATACTACGTAAAGAAAAGGGGGGGTATGAAATATCCATAGTTGATGCATCAGATGGACGCCAAGTGATTGATATTATACCTCCCGGACCAGAACTTCTTGTTTCAGAGGGGGAATCCATCAAGCTTGATCAACCATTAACAAGCAATCCTAATGTGGGAGGTTTTGGTCAGGGGGACGCAGAAATCGTGCTTCAGGATCCATTACGTGTCCAAGGCCTTTTGTTCTTCTTCGCATCCGTTATTTTGGCACAAGTTTTTTTGGTTCTCAAAAAGAAACAGTTTGAAAAGGTTCAATTGTACGAAATGAATTTCTAGGTCCCGGGATTTCTTACCATCAAGTTGGTAAAAAGCCTCGATTTATTGGCAATTGCTAGAATTATCTATGATCTATTTTGGAAATCCTTTTTTTGTTTAGACTGCTTTTTGTTTATGAGATGTCTGGAATTCCTTATTTATATCCCATGCAAAAGAAGAGAATCCAAGGCAAAGGCGAGAACAATCAAATTAAAATTTCTTCTTTTTCGGAGGGATTGCAGGTCTTCTTAATCGTCTATTCGGCACAAGAAAAAGCCTTTTTCTTGTGCCGATTCTTCTTGTATCAAAATAAGAATCCTTTTTCTTCCTAATTCGTCAAAGATTACTATTTCTTCTTTATTCGGGTCTGTCTCTTGGACCTCTTTTTCTTTTGCTTAGGTTTAGCCGAGGTAGTGGACAAACAGAGGGGAAGAAAATATGGCGGGGGAAAAATTTCTTGTGATTGTGAGCAAATTGCTTGGCTTGTTTAATTAAGTTCAACTTCAAATTTACAGAAATTTTGCAAAAAAAAAGTAAACTCTTCCATTGAAGGTTTTTTTATTTTTAGGCTAGTTGAATAGTTTTGATTAAGGTTTTATTAGTTTATTACTCGAAACTAAATCAAGGATTTTCAGGATACTTCCTTCGTGGAATAAGATATTGGATCCTCGAGTGATCTCTTTTTCTTGTTGCTTCATAAGAGTGAATCGAATAGATTCAATTCGCGTTATAAGAGTAAAATAAAAATTCCGCGGGTCCTTTCCGCTCTAATCAGATAAAGGGGGGTAAGGACCCGCTAAGCTCCTACTTTTTCATGTTTACAATCTGGTCCCTCCGATTACTATAGAGATGAACCCAATCCAGAATATGAACCATAAAAGAAAACACCTACTAAACCAATCACAGCAATACCAGCTACAGTACCTATCAGCCAAAGAGGAATTCTTCCAGTAGTATCGGCCATTTCCCCTACTTTCCTCCACATTTTATCAATTGGTCATGCTAGAGACAAAAACAGTCATGGGTAGTTATAAGGATGGTATCCTTCCAAATGGGATAAGAGAATTCTTATTAGTCTCTTTCTTTCTCTCAATTGAAGAAGTAATTGGAAAATAAAACAGCAAGTACAAAAATGAGTAATAAACCCCAGTATAGACTGGTACGATTCAATTCAACATTTTGTTCATTCGGGTTTGATTGTGTCATAGTTCTATAGTTGGAATTTGTTTTATCGTTGGATGAACTGCATTGCTGATATTGATCCCAAGAAAAAAACAGTAGGTACAGCTAGTCCGTGAATAGCCAGCCATCGCACTGTAAAAATAGGATAGGTTCGATCTATGGTCATTGAGGGCCTCCTAAAAGGATCTACTAAATTCATCGAGTTGTTCTAAAGAATCAAAACGGTCGGTTATTAACGGAATTCCTTGTCGGCTTTCCGTGAAATACTCGTTTGGCCTAGGACTTCCAAACACGTCATAAGCTAAACCCGTACTGACAAATAACCAACCCGCAATGAATAGGGAAGGTATAGTAATGCTATGAATAACCCAGTATCGAATACTGGTAATAATATCAGCAAAAGAACGTTCTCCCGTGCTTCCAGACATGCTGAACTCCCAAAATTTTTGTACATTCAAAAAAGGAATTGATTCCGTAAAAGATGGGATCGACCAGTAAATAGAAAATTACTGATATTTCATCCTTGTGAGATTGTCAATTTTGTACCAAAGGTGTATTTTGAGTATACCGAATTAGTATAGCTATCCTTCCTATGGCACAGCAATCTGGTTTTGCCTGGTTCCGAAACATAATTACTTTTTTATTTTTTTTTTGTCTATAGGTAAGCTATATGTTATTCAAGGCATCAATAGAAAACCCCATTTTTGTAGGTTCTACTTACTTTTCATTGGCTTCGGAATAATAGAGTAATTCGGAATAGCAGCCAAAATCTTGGGAAAATCTAAGTTAATGATCAATAGGTTTGGATAAATAATTTAGGAAGGATATTCTCATACTGACACAATACAAGGACAAGTATATGTGAAATCTATCCTTTCATAATTCGTAATTCATCCTTGTATTGTTTGTTGGATTAGGTCTAACTTTCTTGACCAAACTGCGAGCGCGGAACTTTACGAGATGAAATAGGGAAAGACAGAAGATAGAATAGAACTTAAAAGGATAATTGAAGTGACTCGTCTTCGAATCTACTTTGGTTGGAGTTCGAAAAAGGAATAAAAATAAAGTAAATTCAAGGAAGAGCTTTCTTTTTTTTTTTTTTTTAACAGCCCCTTGGCAGGTCGTGGAATGCTTTTGTTCTCCTCTTATTCCATATGGAATACAATCAGTTAAAATAAGAAGGAATAGGGGAATATTCGATCGTTCACTCCAAAAAGAGGGTCCTATTGAAAAAGAAATTATCCAAAATAGAAAGAAGTTTTTTTTTTCAAATTCAATTGTTTATTTATCTCTTATTCAAAAATTTCCCTGAAAATTGAATTTCTTTTTTTCATTCAATGGGGTTAGATGATCTAGTTCTTAATATTATTACTTTACTCAATTGACAAATTCCACAACAAATCTCTTGATTCGGAATTAGGGACTCATGTATCATCTGATGAATCCACTTTCTTTTACACTTCTGTATCTTACTCTATCTTGTTTTTTAGTATTATCTAAAATAACTGATGAATTATGAATTTTCCATAACTTAGGTAAATGCTTTACCAACATATGTAGTGTAGTAAAAAAAAATAAATGGAATTTAACTCTTTCATGCTTACTTTAACTAGTTATTTTGGTTTTCTACTGGCTGCTTTAACTATAACCCCAGCTCTATTTATTGGCTTGAACAAGATACGCCTTATTTGAATTGACTGAATAATTATAATTCAGAAAAGAAAAATCTTTCTTTGGGATTCCTGGCATTCTACGACTCTTTTCCAGACTAATTAGGAATTCTTTTCTTGGTCATTGAGATTCGTGGATAATTTAGAGTACTATTTAGGGATAGATCGTACCTCTTTTTTTATCCCCTCGAACAAATCGAAATGATTGAAGTTTTTCTATTTGGAATCGTCTTAGGCCTAATTCCTATTACTTTAGCGGGATTATTCGTGACTGCGTATTTGCAATACAGGCGTGGGGATCAGTTGGATCTTTGATTGAGTCATTTTTTTTTTTTGATTGACCTCCTCCAGACCAGAGAGGAGGTCAAATTGAAATTGGAGTTACAATTCAATTTTGTTAAGTTATTTTACTCTGCTTCGACATAAAATAGATGGAATCACGCTCTGTAGGATTTGAACCTACGACATCGGGTTTTGGAGACCCGCGTTCTACCGAACTGAACTAAGAGCGCTTTCATTCATTCAAAAAGAAAATCTTTTTCTATTCCTAATGTATCTCACGTACGTATAGTCTCCACAAATTCAAGTTATACCCACTTTACTTTAATTGATCTCGTCGCTACTGCCTATAAAGAAGAAAGAAGTAATAGGTAGGGATGACAGGATTTGAACCTGTGACATTTTGTACCCAAAACAAACGCGCTACCAAGCTGCGCTACATCCCTTTTCCAAATTAAATTGTTGTACAATGCCATTGTACACAATTCCTGTCTTCTTTTCCACATCATAATTTTCTTCTTCTTTCTTTCTCTATCTATATATAGAACCCTCGTGTCATTTCTTCTTTTTGGTCTCATATAATTAAGGAATTATATACATATAAAATCCAATATAATTTCGCCTATAAAAGAAGGATTACTTTTCCTTGGTAATATATAGGAAGAAGGGGTCATCTTTTTCTTTTTTAGGGATAGGAAAATTTCGTCGATATGGTTCATTTTATATATAGCATAACAATCTTGGGCAAGAGTTTATGATCATATATGTATTCCAACAAGGAAGGAGGATTTTCAATGCGGGATATAAAAACATATCTCTCTGTAGCACCCGTGCTAAGTACTCTATGGTTTGGTGCTTTAGCAGGTTTATTGATAGAAATTAATCGTTTATTCCCAGATGCTTTGTCATTCCCTTTTTTTTAATTCTAGTTATTGCTATGGGAGGGATAGATTTCTTCGTGATATGACAAAATTTGATCCTTTTCAATCTTTTTTTAGTATCGGAAGGAAAAAGAAAGAAAAGATGGATTGGGTTGAACCTCAGAGTCATTAAAAATTTGGTAAACCCCATTTTTGAAAATAGAAATTCAATTTAAAGGGGTACCCAAGCTAAATAAGGCCTCAGAAATCAGAGCATAGAAAAGGCGGGGCTGGCTAATTAAATGAAAGGATTTCGAACCAAAATCTTTGCTAATTCGACAAGGATTGTATTCTTTAATTATTTCTCTATTTTTTATTACTTAATTAAAGAATAAAAAAAAATTATTCTAATGAATTTTATTCTTCTTCTTCGGATTCAAAATAGAAGAATAAAAGAATAAGTAGAAGAATTAAGTTAAGTCAATCCAAAAAGAAAAGGAGGTTCATGGCCAAGGGAAAAGATGTTAGAATCAGAGTTATTTTGGAATGCATCAGTTGTGTTCGAAAAGGTGCCAATGAGGAATCGACGGGGATTTCTAGATATAGTACTCAAAAGAATCGCCACAATACACCCGGACAATTAGAATTCAAAAAATTTTGTCGTTATTGTCGCAAGCATACGACTCATCACGAAATAAAGAAATAGGAACATCGTGTGTTTGATCTTTCCAAACAACAGAAAGAGTAAGAACTTCATATTTAATATATAAAGAAAACATAGTATAGAATACAAAATACAAATCAACTCATCTGATTTCCGGTAGATATTATTTCATATGTATAGAGGGTATTCATATACTATAATATGAATCAAATAAGATATGGATCAAAGAAAAACTACTTCTTCTGGATCCTAAATTAATAAAATAAAGAAGTGAATTTTCAAATTTTCAAATTTTAAATAAGGAATAAATCATGTATACATCTAAACAACCTTTTCTTAAATCTAAGCAACCCTTTAGTAAATCCAAGCAAACTTTTAATAAATCCAAGCAACCCTTTCGTAAATCCAAGCAAACTTTTCGTAAATTCAAGCAACCTTTTCGTAAATCTAAACAACCTTTTCGTAGGCGTCCCCGGATTGGCCCGGGAGATCGAATTGATTATAGAAACATGAGTTTAATTAATAGATTTATTAGTGAACAAGGAAAAATATTATCGAGACGAATAAATAGATTAACCTTGAAACAACAACGATTAATTACTCTTGCTATAAAACAGGCTCGTATTTTATCTTTCTTACCGTTTCGTAACTATGAGAACGAAAAGCAATTTCAAGCCCAGTCAATTTCAATAATTACAGGTTCTAGACCCAGAAAAAATAGACATATTCCTCAATTAACGCAAAAGTACAATTCCAATCGAAACTTAAGAAACAACAACCAAAATTTAAGAAACAACAACCGGAACTTAAGTTCCGATTGTTGATGTTTTATTCGAATTCGAAAGGGCCAGACCTATATATATTATAAAGAAAGTAATCCAGCTCGTTGATTCCTACCACTTAATCTTAATTTATTGTATCTTCCCGGAGTTCCCTCTCCGGGAATTCATCTTTTATTATTCCAGTATATTACTTTATTTATACCTTTAATTGATGATCTTTATTTTATTGGAAATCGTGTAAAGATTATTTGGATTTGATACAGCTACTTGTGCAAGCATTTTACGATTAAGAATCAATTTCTTCTTGTACAGGTTGTGTATTAATTTACTATAACTATCGAATACTTTATATACCCGCGTTGCTGCGTTTATCCGAGTGATCCACAAACGACGAAAATCCCTCTTTTGCCTACCTCTATCTCGATGAGAGGAAACAAAAGCTCTTTTTACCTGTTGGGTAATCATTCGATTAAGTCTTAAATGAGCCCCTCTAAAGTTTGAGGCAAATGAACGCATTTTTGTTCGTCGTCTCCGGGCTATATATCCTCGCGGAACTCTGGTCATTGAATCAAATTAACCTTAATGAATAACTAATGATTTCTCTTCTTTTAGCCACCCTTTTTCTCATTAATAACAAAACTAATTATTCCGATATATAAAATATTAATTCCAATGGCTTTTGCTATAGTAACCTTCCCAACCACGATTTTTTATTCCACTCCGTTCAGTTATTTCTATACGAAATAACAAATTCATTCTAATAATACTAAAAAAAATAGTGGGTTCCATCGTTTCTATGGTTCCCTTTTAAACGGTGAGGCCCTCTCTATACACCGGAGCCCTTTCTTTCATCAAAAGGTATTGCGAACTTGTATAGTCCACATTCTTTGGCTCTACCTATCCATTATAGAGTAAATAGCTCTTTTCACAATAAGAGTTATCCATACAGTGACGGTATTTAATTATGAAAGTTGGCTAAGTAGCTGACCCTGTTAGTCCGTTCTTTTAAGATAAAGGAGCATAAGCCTTTTTCTTTTTATTACTATTTCCTCCGCTTAATGGATAACCATTTGCTACCAATGGGAGAATTGCTTCTTATTTCCAATTTAGATAATTGGATTTGCACCAAAGGAAACCATAAATTCCATATACCATAGAAATCTAGGATAGAGAAGCTATATCCTATTCATTGGTACTAATCATGGATACTTCAATTTTTTTTATATTTGTTTGAAGTCATGATCTGAACGAGTCGCACATACACCCTAGCACATGTTCCTCGACGCTGAGGGCATCCTTTAAGCGCGGCCGTTTTTCGAGCATTTCGTATTGGCTGTCTTGCGTTTCTAATAAGTTGTTTAACCGTCGGCATGTTGTATGTATATAGAAAAAAATGGATTGGTTTAGATCCATCTTAACCTGATGATTGCTCATCATGAAGTCTTTCTATTTTCTATTAAATCGAGGAAAACACGAATTTAGCTGTGAAATAACTTTACAAGAAATCCGGACACTACCAATCCTTAAACATTTCTGGAAACCACACTGGATCAGTATCGCAGTGCTTGTCAATCATTTCATCCCCTACAATATCGACAAGTCCATAAGCTTTGGCTTCGTCTGCTGACATAAAAACATCCCTTTCCATGTCTTCGGATACAACCCAAAAAGGCTTGCCTGTTCTTACTGCATAAACCCTTGTGATCATTTCGCGAACTTTGTGTAACTCTTCTACTTCTAGTAAAAATTCTGGTGTCCTTGCCCGATAATAAGCACTAGCAGGTTGGTGAAGCATAATCCTCGCGTGAGGGAATGCTATACGCTTGGTGGGTTCTCCTCCAAGCAGAATGAAGGACGCCATGGAGGCGGCTATTCCGAGGCATATTGTATATATATCTGGTGTCACCGTTTGCATCGTATCAAAAATAGCCATTCCTGAGATTAGCCACCCGCCTGGGGAGTTTATAAACAAAAAAATATCACTAATTCCATCTTCTATACTCAGATATACCATGAGACCTGTAATATGATTCGTGATCTCGCAACGAATCTCTTGACCTAAAAAAAGTGTCCTTTCTCGATACATAACATTGTATAAGTCAACCCAAGTCGCTTCTTCATCTCCAGGAATCCGGTAAGGTACTTTTGGAACACCAATGGGCATATTAGATTAATATTATTAAATTTAAGTAAGAAAACCACACTTTAATATGGAAACGTAAGAATGGAACAGAAAGAAAGAATCCGCAGTTTATTGTCTTAATTTTTATTCTTATTCTATATGAATATTATAGATTCTATTAATACGTAGATTGAAAGGTTATACATATAAGGAATGTAAGACAGATTGAATAAAGAAAAGGGAATGGGTGATTTGAATGCTAAACAAAGAGGGGTAGCGATCTATTCTTCGTTTTTTCCAAATTGGCCAAGTTACCCATTGCATATTGGCACTTATCGAGTATAGAATAGATCTGCTTCTCTTTCTTCTTATGAACAGAATTGGCTTCTTATTTTTAATGGAATGAAATAAATATTCGCGCTTTCTGACACAGAATCCCCTAGAAGGGTTAGGTACATAGGATATGGATAGTCTTTTTCAATGCGATAAAATAAAGCGACATCGTGTCTATTTTTCTTTGCTAAAGGGGTATTTCCATGGGTTTGCCTTGGTATCGTGTTCATACTGTCGTATTGAATGATCCGGGTCGATTGCTTGCGGTGCATATAATGCACACAGCTCTAGTTTCTGGTTGGGCTGGCTCAATGGCTTTATACGAATTAGCAGTTTTTGATCCCTCTGATCCTGTTCTGGATCCAATGTGGAGACAAGGTATGTTCGTAATTCCCTTCATGACTCGTTTAGGAATAACGGATTCGTGGGGTGGTTGGAGTATTTCAGGAGGAACTGTAACAAATCCGGGTATTTGGAGTTATGAAGGTGTGGCAGGTACGCATATTGTGTTTTCTGGCTTGTGTTTCTTGGCAGCGATCTGGCATTGGGTATATTGGGACCTAGAAATATTCTCTGATGAGCGGACGGGAAAACCCTCTTTGGATTTGCCCAAGATCTTTGGAATTCATTTATTTCTTGCAGGGGTGGCTTGCTTTGGCTTTGGGGCATTTCATGTAACGGGTTTGTATGGTCCTGGGATATGGGTATCCGATCCTTATGGACTAACTGGAAAAGTACAAGCTGTAAATCCAGCGTGGGGTGCAGAAGGTTTTGATCCTTTTGTTCCGGGGGGAATAGCTTCTCATCATATTGCTGCGGGTACATTGGGTATATTAGCGGGCTTATTCCATCTTAGTGTCCGTCCGCCTCAACGTCTATATAAAGGATTACGTATGGGCAATATTGAAACTGTACTTTCCAGTAGTATCGCTGCTGTTTTTTTTGCAGCTTTCGTAGTTGCTGGAACTATGTGGTATGGGTCAGCAACGACCCCAATCGAATTATTTGGGCCTACTCGTTATCAGTGGGATCAGGGATACTTTCAGCAAGAAATATATCGAAGAGTTAGCAATGGTTTAGCCGAAAATCTTAGTTTATCAGAAGCTTGGTCTAAAATTCCCGAAAAATTAGCCTTTTATGATTATATTGGTAATAATCCGGCAAAAGGGGGATTATTCAGAGCAGGCTCAATGGACAATGGGGATGGAATAGCTGTTGGATGGTTAGGACATCCCGTCTTTAGAGATAAAGAAGGACGTGAGCTTTTTGTACGCCGTATGCCTACTTTTTTTGAAACATTTCCGGTTGTTTTGGTAGATGAGGAGGGAATTGTTAGAGCAGACGTTCCTTTTAGAAGAGCAGAATCCAAATATAGTGTTGAACAAGTAGGTGTAACGGTGGAGTTCTATGGTGGCGAACTTAATGGAGTAAGTTATTCTGATCCTGCTACTGTAAAAAAATATGCGAGGCGTTCTCAATTAGGGGAAATTTTTGAATTAGACCGGGCTACTTTGAAATCTGATGGTGTTTTTCGCAGCAGTCCAAGGGGTTGGTTCACTTTTGGTCATGCTACCTTTGCTTTGCTCTTCTTTTTCGGACACATTTGGCATGGCGCTAGAACATTGTTCCGATGTTTTTGCTGGTATTGATCCAGATTTGGATGCTCAAGTGGAATTTGGAACATTCCAAAAAGTGGGAGATCCAACTACAAGGAAACAGGCAGTTTGATACACATTGTTATAGTATCTTTCACCTCTCTTTTTTGATTTGACATGGGAAACATCTCCCATCCTTTCTTTGACTCTTTTTCTTTCTTTATATGGGAAATTATCCCAAATGACAAATGAATAGGTGTGGAAGTTATAATTGTAAATAAACCAGGATCGAATCTATGGAAGCATTGGTTTATACGTTCCTTTTAGTTTCGACTTTAGGGATAATTTTTTTCGCTATCTTCTTCCGAGAACCACCTAAGGTTCCACCAACTCCAACTAAAAGAATAAAATAATTTCATTTAAGTAAGAAGTCCCCCTATCTGGGAGACTTCTTACTTAAATTAGTCTCCGTGTTCTTCGAATGGATCTCTTAATTGTTGAGAGGGTTGCCCAAACGCGGTATATAAGGCATACCCAGTAAAGCTTACAAGTAAACCAGATATGGAGATGGCGACTAAAGTTGCTGTTTCCATTTTTATAGAATTTCAAGATTACAATGGATCTACGAAAAGATCGTGTATTTACAACTACAACGGAATAGTATACAAAGTCAACACCAATGATTAAATAGAATTTATGGCTACACAAACCGTTGAAGATAGTTCTAAACCTAGGCCAAAACGAACTGGTGCAGGTAGTTTACTGAAACCCTTGAATTCGGAATATGGGAAAGTCGCCCCGGGTTGGGGGACTACTCCTTTTATGGGGATCGCAATGGCTTTATTCGCTATATTCCTATCTATCATTTTAGAAATTTATAATTCTTCCGTTTTACTGGACGGAATTTTAACCAATTAGGTTTCTACTAACTAAAACTAGGAAGTCAGAGTTTTTCCATCCAAAAAAGCCTTTCTAGTTTAAGATCTACATTTCTAGATATTATGGTAGTTCGACCGCGGAATTTTTTTGTTTCGGTATCTCTGGAATATGAGTGTGTGACTTGTTAGAATTGATCCTATTGATAATACATAGAAAGGGCCTGTTATCTCTATCAAGATGATTCTAATTCGTCAGATATTATTTATTCTAGTATCTGGAACACGAAATAGATAGAGTGGATCAAAAAAAAATGGAACTATGATTCATACTCACTATTAAGACCTCGCAACCAGACTGAAAAATTCAAGTAGTTCTTAAATAAAAATAAAAAAGAAATTTTCTTCCTTCCAATTTTGTTTGCCCAAAAGACAACTTTTTTTCTCTCGATTTTGTCGAGTCATTACACTGATTCAATAAATGATTATCAAGCGGTTCTTATTCGAAGAACCCTTGCCTTTTGTTTAGCTTGAGACTAAATCATCGTGGCTCTAGTATGAATCTAAGGTTTTAATTGAACTGATTCATAGGATCTCAACAAGATAATTTCTATATTACGCATAAAAAAACAAATCCTTTATAGGGAAGAGAAAAGTCAAGAAGCCTCTAATGACCAACATAAGGGAAAGGAAGAAAGAAAGACGCGCCAACTTGAGATTTTTTGGCATTATCATCACAAAGAAGATATTCCGGATTTTTCTTATTTGATATCTTCAAGGCAAATCGACCCAATTCAGTGGCTGATGAAGTTTTGAACCTTTTTTCTAATATTCGTTGAAAATTTTTGTGTTTCTGCTTGAGCCGTACGAGATGAAATTTTCATATACGGCTCTTAGAGGGGGACTCGGGTTAGTTACCTATCTCAATAAAGTATATGATTGGTTTGAGGAACGTCTTGAGATTCAGGCAATTGCAGATGATATAACTAGTAAATATGTTCCTCCCCATGTCAACATATTTTATTGTTTAGGGGGAATTACACTTACTTGTTTTCTAGTACAAGTCGCTACCGGTTTTGCTATGACTTTTTACTACCGACCAACCGTTACAGAGGCTTTTTCCTCGGTTCAATACATAATGACCGAGGCCAACTTTGGTTGGTTAATCCGATCAGTTCATCGATGGTCAGCAAGTATGATGGTTTTAATGATGATCCTGCATGTATTTCGTGTGTATCTCACAGGGGGATTTAAAAAACCCCGCGAATTAACTTGGGTCACAGGTGTGGTTTTGGCTGTTTTGACTGCATCATTTGGTGTAACTGGTTATTCTTTGCCTTGGGATCAAATTGGCTATTGGGCAGTCAAAATTGTGACAGGTGTACCTGACGCCATTCCGGTAATAGGATCGCCTTTAGTGGAGTTATTACGCGGAAGTGCTAGTGTGGGCCAATCCACTTTGACTCGTTTTTATAGTTTACATACCTTTGTACTGCCTCTGCTTACTGCCGTATTTATGTTAATGCACTTTCCAATGATACGTAAGCAAGGTATTTCGGGTCCTTTATAGGGAAGGCATATCATAGAGAATTATAATTATCATATATCATATCGGGTAGGTTTTGGTATTTCATTGCTACAAGCATGGGTTATTGTAAAATAACACATGTCATTTGGATACTTCTCTTCAACTCCAAAGTATTTTTATACAATACAAATAGTTGAAGTTAATTTTACGAAAGAAAAAAGGCGGATTATGGGAGTGTGTGACTTGAATTATTGATTTGGCCATGCAGATAAAGAATTGGATCTGCCACATTAGAATTCACAACCAAAGGTGTCTCCGCATCCAATCAACATGTAAGTCCCCTACCTAGGAAGGATAGGCTGGTTCACTTGAGGAGAATATCTTCTATGATCATACCGCAACCATGTCATCCATGAACAGGCTCCGTAAGATCCCATAGAGTAGAAATGGAATAAGTCATGTGACATGATCCAGTTCTCTATTTATTACACTTACCTTTTTATTATAGTATGGAAATGCATTCATTTTCTTTGCATCGATTGTGATCCGCAATACTATCGGAGTAAAAGAAGGGATCTAAGGAAGAATGTAGGCTAAACTTTTTGATTTTTTATTAGTAACAAGTAAATATTTTGTTTGGAGGTAAGAAACTTGCGATATTGAGGGGATAAATACCAACTAATCAAGAGACATGAGACAATCCACAAAGCAATTGATCATGATCAAATTTGTAAGCCCACTTGGATATTGAGCATTTACCCATAAGAATAGGATTATTTTCAATGAGTAGTTGTAGGTGCAACTTCGGAAAAGAGAATCTGATAAAGCTTTTCTTGCCTAGAGTCATTGAGTCATTATAAACCTTAATTCTATTAAGGATCTTCCGCGGTCTTATTTCTTTCACTCTTGCTCGAGCCGGATGATGATAAATTCTCATGTCCGGTTCCTTTGGGGGATGGATCCTAAAGAGTTCACCTATCCCAATAACAAAGAAACCAGACTTAAATGATCCTGTATTAAGAGCTAAATTAGCTAAAGGGATGGGACATAATTATTACGGGGAACCCGCATGGCCCAACGATCTTTTATATATTTTTCCAGTAGTAATTCTAGGTACTATTGCATGTAATGTAGGTTTAGCGGTTCTCGAGCCATCAATGATTGGTGAACCGGCAGATCCGTTTGCAACTCCTCTGGAAATATTACCCGAGTGGTACTTCTTTCCCGTGTTTCAAATACTCCGTACGGTACCCAATAAGTTATTGGGCGTTCTTTTAATGGTTTCTGTGCCAACAGGCTTATTGACAGTACCTTTTCTAGAGAATGTCAATAAATTCCAAAATCCATTTCGCCGCCCAGTAGCTACGACCGTTTTTTTAATCGGTACTGTAGTAGCTCTTTGGTTAGGTATTGGAGCAACATTACCCATTGATAAATCATTAACTTTAGGTCTTTTTTAGATATTTTTTGATTCATTCAACCGTGAAGTACCATAGGTATCTAGGAAATAGTTACTTCCAAGTGAATCTTCCCTAGATACCTAAAATCCATTTTATTATGATCCATTTCGCGAAAATATAGATTGTACCAAAGATGCTAAATTGTTTTCTTTTTATTCTAACTCGAAAAAGAAGAAGAAAAAAAATTGCAATGGATTTAAAACGAGAGTTTATTCTTAAGTAAATCAATTGGGAGATGCTTCTCTAGAGTGTCCCATATATGTTTTCTATCTTCCATACGAAAACTGTCAATTCTCAGAAGATCTTCTTCAGTCTTACTCAAAAGGTCCAATAGTGTATGTATATTGGCCCTTTTTAGACAATTATACGTTCTAGAAGTCAATTCTAATTGATCAATAAAAATACAATTCAATGGAATTCCTTTTTTGTTTTTCTTTAGATTAGTTAATCTTTTTTGAAAAGTAAAAAGGGGTGGAGTAAACCTGTTTTTATTTTCTTCGAAACTAGCGCCCTCTTCCTCCGCGTGTAGAAAAGGAAGAAATAAATCAATCAAATTACGAGAAGCCTCATAAAGTGCTTCCTTAGGGGTTAAACTTCCATTAGTCCATATTTCTAGAAAAAGTATCTCGTGTTTTTCATTTCCATTCCCACAAGAAAAAATACTATAATTCACATTTCGAACAGGCATGGATACAGCATCTATAGGATAACTTCCATCTTGATAGTTCTTTCTGAGTTCTGTCTGATATCCACGATCTCTCTTGATCTGTAAATCAATACAGAAATCAATGGGCTCTGTCAAGTTAGCTATAGGTTGTGCCGTATCAACGATTTCTACGGAAGGCGGTAAGATGATATCTTGAGCAGTTATGTATCTAGGACCTTTGACGCAAATGGATGCGTCTCTAACTCCATAGAGATTACTTCTCAATACAATTTCTTTCAAATTTAGTAAAATTTCTTGTACGGATTCTTCAATACCTGCTATTGTAGAATACTCGTGCGGCACGCTCCCAAATTTTGCACGTGTGATACATGTTCCTTCTATTTCTCCAAGTAAAGCTCTTCGCAAGGCAATACCGACGGTGTCCGCTTGACCTTTTCTAAGCGGGGACAGAATGAAACGACCATAATAAAGGCGCTTACTATCTACTCTTGATTCAACACACTTCCACTGTAGTGTTTGAGTGGATCCTGCTACCTCCTCTCGAACCATAATAGACTAGTATTATTATTTTATCATTGAATCGTTTATTTCTCTTGAAATGAAAGTTGAAAGCGGGTTAATTCTTTTACAGACGTCTTTTTTTAGGCGGTCGACATCCATTATGCGGCATAGGTGTTACATCGCGTATACAACTTAATCGCACACCACTTTTAGCAATGGCTCGTAATGCGGCATCTCTTCCACTACCAGCGCCCTTTACCATAACTTCTGCTCGTTGCAAACCTACTGTACGAATAGCATCTACTGCTGTTCTTTGACCAGCATAGGGTGATGCTTTTCTTGAGCTTTTGAATCCACAAGTACCGGCCGAGGACCAAAAAACCACCCGACCTTGTGGGTCTGTAACAGTTATAATGGTATTGTTGAAACTAGCTTGAACATGAATAACCCCTTTTGTTATTCTACGTGCACTCTTCCGTAAACTAAAACGTGCATTCCTACGTAAACCAATACGCACTTTCTTACGTGAACCAATTTTTGGTATAGCTTTTGCCATATTTTATTATCTCATAAATATGAGTTAGAAATAAAAAAAAGAAAAAAAGATACAAAGATATCCGTTTCAGGGTAAAATAAACCCTTTACTTTAATTATTTTAAATGAAATTATTTTATTTGGAATTGGAACATTTCCGCGGGTACTTTTTTTTACTTTTTAGAAAGTAAAGTTCTTTTTCGAAAGATTACCCCTGTCTTTGTTTATGCTTCGGATTAGAGCAAATGACTCTAATTCGTCCACGCCTACGAATCAGTCGACATTTTGTACAAATTTTACGAACGGAAGCTCTTATTTTCATATTTCCGTATCCTTTTTTAAACTATGAATCTAATCTTTTGGAAAAAATAAGTCTCTTCGCTTGAATTTTAGAACTTAGAATTTATTACCCTAGAAAAAAAAAGAAAAACCTAATCCTTTGAATCTTTGGTATCCTTCAAATCTTCGCTATCCTTCAAATCTTCGCTATCCTTCGAGTCTTCGATACGCTTCGAATCCTTATGGGGAAGTCTATAAATTATACGTCCCTTGCTTGAATCATAACGACTTACTTCAATTTTGACCCTATCCCCCATCAGTATTCGTATAGAACTAGACCGTATCTTTCCTGAAATATAGCCTAGGATGATGGTGTCATTCTCTAGCCGAACGCGGAACATTCCATTGGGTAGGGCTTCCGTAACTAAACCTTCGAAAGTTACTTTTGCTTCTCTCGGGTTTTTTTTTTCTCTCCTATTTTTTTTTTCTGTCATATTTTTTTTCTCCTATTTTTCTATTTTTATTTTAAAAATAGGAAGGGCGAGATAGAATTCGAGCACTATAGGCGGGGCGATTACCATATATAACATAAGACTTCTCCCCCAATTCTGTTTAGTCGAGCTTCTCGATCTGTCATTATTCCTCGAGAAGTAGAAAGAATAGCAATTCCCATTCCACCCAAAACTTTAGGAATTCCTTGATAGTTGGTATAAATTCGTAAGCCGGGTCGGCTGATACGCTTTAAAAAGGTTCTTGTTCTATATATTCCTTTTATAGTCTTTCTCTTTTGATGTCGCAAAGTTGAAACCAAGAAATATCTGTTACGTTCCTGATGTTTCCGAACACTTTCAATAAAACCCTCTCGTAGAAGTATTTTAACAATGTTTTCGGTAATATTTGTAGATACTACTCGAACTGTTCCTTTTTTATTCATGTCCGCATTTCTTATAGAGGTTAGTAAATCAGCAATAGTGTCCTTGCCCATAAGACTCTAATTCTAGGTTCCTCCTAATTTTTCTATAATCAACATGTTTTCTTTTTTTTTTTTTCATTTTGGATTTTAAAACATATACGTAAAACACAATCTACTAAATTAATTCTTTGGTCTCAATTTCGCCTACTAGTATTTATAATACTTCAGGAGCTAATGAAACTATTTTGGTAAAATTCAATTCTCTCAATTCCTCGGCAATCGCGCCAAAAACTCGAGTTCCTTTTGGATTGCCTTTTTGATCAATTATAACCGCAGCATTGTCATCATAGCGGATTATTATACCGTCTTCGCATTTGAACTCTTTACATGTACGTACAATTACAGCTCGAATTACTTCGGATCTTTCTAGAGGCATTTGGGGCAATGCGTCTTTGATTACAGCAACAATAACATCACCAATACGAGCATATCGCTGATTACCAGCAGCTCCTATGACTCGAATACACATCAATTTTCGAGCTCCACTATTATCTGCTACATTTAAAAGGGTCTGAGGTTGAATCATATTATTTTGATTTCAATTTGTTATTTCAATGCAAAAGGATGAAAGAAATATTGTCTTTCCAGAAAGAAAAACCGAGCATTTTTTTTTATCTTCCATACCCCTTTTAGGGTTCTATATCTCTAATCGAATAAATTGACTTCGTATGGGCATTTTACTGGCAGCTATGGAGATAGCTGCTCTAGCTACAGTTTCAGATACTCCCCCCATTTCATAAAGTATACGACCAGGTTTAACAACGGATACCCAATATTCGGGGGACCCCTTTCCCGAGCCCATACGTGTTTCCGTGGGTCTTAGTGTAACCGGTTTGTCGGGAAATATACGTACCCATATTTTTCCACCACGACGTGCATATCGTGTTATTGCTCTTCGTCCTGCTTCTATCTGTCTCGCCGTGATCCAAGCGGGTTCAAGTGCTTGAAGAGCATATCTACCAAAACAAATACGATTGCCTCGGCAGGATTTTCCTTTCATTCTTCCTCTATGTTGTTTGCGAAATCTGGTTCTTTTGGGGTTATAGTCGATGGTTCTCTTTCTTAGTTCCATCTCTACTGCAAAACTGGACATGAGAGTTTCTTCTCATCCAGCTCCTCGCGAATGGAATCAGAAAGCATGTAAATTTCTCTAATTCATAATATTCCAAAATATTACGGTACGGATAGATACACATTAATAGATAATAGAAAAAGTTCGGTTTTTTTTATATTGAATTTGTTAAAACAGAAAAATATAATATATAGTCAAAAAAGAAGATCTAGAATATATCCAGATGTGTGTGTATATTTATCTAAATTCTATATTTATAGATAATGTAATCCTTCTTAAAAAAATCCTTATTTTTACTCTTATTGAATCGCGGTAAAGTATTCTAATTCAATAAGAATTTCGCGGGCGAATATTTACTCTTTCCTGTCTTATTTGTTAATTTATAAACTTACCAAATAAGACAATTTTTTTGGTTTGTTCCGCCATCCCACCCAATGAAGTGTTAGGATTCTTTTCAATAAAATCCTATGGAATCATAGGTTCTGTCGTTCCCACTGCTTCTCCTTGAATGGTTAGGTCTGAATCCCGCAACGGAGCTTCCAAAAAATTTCTTTCCGAGTTAATTTTCTCAGTTTTATTAACCCGGGCGGCTCTTTATTATTGCTTTAAATTTGTAGTTCTTGTTTCAAGTTACAATTTTTAATTCTCTATTATTTTTATTATATTGATGCTTTATCACATTGCCTTTTATGATGTAATTCATAGACCATACATAGTGGAATCCTATATCTTATTTATTTCCTCTTCCTTCTTTCTATCATCCCTCCCTTTATCCACATCCCTTTAGTTTTGCTTCACAACCTAGAATCCCTTTTCTTTTTTAGAGAAAAAATTGCAGTTGCTACAACTATATGACACATCTACTCATTTATGTTATGATAGAGGTATTTATTCATATAGTGACTGTTTCTTAGTTAGGATCTCGACAATACGAAGCAATAGGTTGGTTATTAGTTAATTTTCTATAATTACTAAGTTTTTTTCTTAAAAAAAAGAAAAAAATAACGAGTCACACACTAAGCATAGCAATTATATTAAATGATTTATCAATTTTCATTAAATCTTATAGAAAGAGGTATAATTTCTTCTTTTGCAGGGATTTCAGGAAAAAAGTCTCTTGTCATTTTTTATTCTATCAATGGACAGAATCCGAAGACAAGATTACTTATTCTTCGTCTACGAATATCCAAATTTTTACACCTAATACTCCATAGATAGTCCGAATTGGATAGCAGCAATAATCAATTTTAGCGCGAATTGTTTGGAGGGGAAGTCTACCCTTTTTAATAGATTCGGCGCGTGCAATTTCTTTTCCTCCGAGACGACCCGCAATTTTTACTTTTACTCCCCTTATATCTGCTTTTTTAGTTAATTCAATGGCTTTTTTCATTGCCTTTCGGAATGAAACTCTATTTTTTAATTGGAAAGCTATATATTCTGCAAGAATGTTAGGCTGTCTATAAGGTTCTTTAACTTTTTCGATAGAAATATTAAATCTCTGGTTTACAGAGTTAATTTCCTTTTGTAGATCTTTCTCTAATTCTTCGATTGCTCCTTTTTTCTTTAATAAATTTGGGAATCCAATATGGATTATGACGTGGATCGTATCGATTTCTTTTTGGATTTCTATATGTGTAATTACTTCGGAACTTGAACCTGAGTCCATTTTTCTATTATGTGTAATTACTTCGGAACTTGAGTCTGATTCTATTTTTCTATTCGAGCCCTTTTTCCTATTCTTTTGTATATAGTTCTTGATACAATCCCTTATTTTTTTATCTTCCTGTAGACCTTCAGAATAATTTTTTGGTTGTGCGAACCAAAAGGAATGGTGTTTTTGGGTTGTACCAAGTCTGAAACCGAGTGGATTTATTTTTTGTCCCATATTTTTCTATTCTATATTTTTTTTACTGGGAATCGAAATCTTAGATGGATCTAAAGGTTATTTAGATTTCTTTACTATATTTAGTACAATTGTTATATGACACATGCTTTTTTTTATGGGGAAACTACGTCCTCGAGCTCGAGGTCTGAATTTCTTCATAATAGTACTCCTACTGACTTCGGCTTTAGTAATAAATAAATTCGCTTTGTCGAAATCCCTATAATGAGTAGCATTTGCGGCTGCCGAATAAACCAACTTTAAGATGGGATAAGATGCTCGATAGGGCATGAGGTTCAGTATCATAACAGTTTCCTCGTAGTAACGCCAGCGAATCTCGTCAAGAACTCTTTGTGCTTTGAAAACAGACATAGGGATACGTTTTTGTGCTTTGAAAACTCTCTCGAACTTAAGTAGACGATCGGTTGGAACTTTCCTTGCGAGTTTCCTTAGCCCACTTTTCTTCTTCTTTATCCTAGGGATATACTTTACTAGTTTGAAACTTGTCATAAATAAGGTTATTCCCCGCCTACCTTTACTTTATTTTGAATCTTTTTTTCTTCTTAATCTTTCTATTCAGAATTCAGTTAACGACGAGATTTAGTATCCTTTCTTGCATTTTCATAACTCGTGAAATGCCGAGTAGGCACGAATTCCCCCAATTTGCGACCTACCATAGGATTTGTTATGTAAATAGGTATATGTTCCTTTCCATTATGAATCGCGATTGTATGGCCAACCATTGTGGGTAGAATGCTAGATGCCCGGGACCACGTTACTATTGTTTCTTTCTCCTCCTTCATATTGACCTTTTCTATCTTTGCCAATAAATGATGAGCTACAAAAGGATTCGTTTTTTTTCGTGTCACAGCTGATTACTCCTTTTTTCCTTTTTAAAGAGTGGCATTCTATGTCCAATATCTCGATCGAAGTACGGAGGTCAGAATAAATAGAATAATGATCAATGGAAAAAAGAAAAAAATCCTTTAGCTGGATAAGGGGCGGATGTAGCCAAGTGGATCAAGGCAGTGGATTGTGAATCCACCATGCGCGGGTTCAATTCCCGTCGTTCGCCCATCGCATTATTGCAAATTCCAAAAATGCAATTTTCCATATTCCTAGTTACGTATTTACTTACGGCGACGAAGAATAAAACTATCGCTATATTTTTTCCTTTTCCTAGTTCTTCTTCCAAGCGCAGGATAACCCCAAGGGGTTGTGGGTTTTTTTCTACCAATGGGAGCTTTCCCTTCACCGCCCCCATGGGGGTGGTCCACAGGGTTCATAACTACCCCTCTTACTACGGGGCGTTTACCTAGCCAACACTTAGATCCGGCTCTACCCAAACTTTTTTGGTTCACCCCAACATTACCCACTTGTCCGACTGTTGCTAAGCAGTTTTGGGATACTAAACGGACCTCCCCAGATGGTAATCTTAAAGTGGCCGATTTACCCTCTTTTGCAATGAGTTTCGCTACAGCACCTGCTGCTCTAGCTAATTGCCCACCCCTTCCACGTGTGATTTCTATGTTATGCATGGCCGTGCCTAAGGGCATATCGGTTGAAGTAGATTCTTCTTTTCTCTCAAAAAACCCCTTCCCAAACTGTACAAGCTTCTTCCAAAGCATACGGCTTTCTAGATGTATATGACGATCTCTAGACAGATGGATCTTATATGAATCATATGATGAAGTACCACATGAGTGGATATATAGGAAAGGAATCCAAATCTGCCGAATCGCTCATGTTATGATCTTCTACATCCTAGGTCTCTGCGTTCCGTCATCTGGCTTATGTTCTTCATGTAGCATTCAGATCGAATGACTCTATGAAATTACGTCGATACTTCCACATATTATGGGTAACGTAGGAGACATCCCTATTTTCCCCCGGGGGTCTTAATTACCACTGCTTAGCTTTCAATTTGCCTCTGACCATCAAATTAAATGTGAATAACCCGTCCTCCTCTCTTTGAAACAAGGGGCGCTTCCGGTTCTGTGCGTGCTTCAAACAATTTTGTCTTCTCCATATTACCATATCTCTAGAGCCAATAATTTTCTATGAGGAACTACTGAACTCAATCACTTGCTGCCGTTACTCAACAGTTTTCTGTTGAGGTCTATCCCGTAGAGGTAGTCAAATTGGATCAGTGATCGATTTCTAGGTTTCGTCGTAAACCTAATTGGTTACTTCCAATTACGTAAATCAATAGTTCAAACCGCACTCAAAGGTAGGGCATTTCCCATTGATATAGGAACTTTTGTACCAGAAACAATAGTATCTCCAATTATAGCCCCTCTGGGATGTAAAATATATCTCTTCTCACCATCCCCATAGTGTATGAGACAAATGTATGCATTTCGATTAGGGTCGTATTCTATGGTTACGATTCTACCAGATATGTCTTTTTGATTCCGTCGAAAATCTATTTTACGGTATAGGCGCTTATGACCTCCCCCTCTATGCCTTGCGGTAATGATTCCTCTGGAATTACGACCTTTACCACAACGGTGCCGTCCATGGATCAAATTATTTCGTGGATTGGATTTCACTTGCCTGTCTACGGTTCCCTTGCGTGTGCTCGGGATAGGTGTTTTGTATAAATGTTTCGCCGTATTATTAAGTATTCTCCTTTAGTTTTTTTCTCTATCTAGAAGTGGAATAGAATAACCCGGTTGAAGGGTAATGATCATACGTCTGTAATGCATTGTATGGCCCAGAATAGGTCCTATTCTTCTACCTTTTCCAGGTAGTCGATGGCTATTCACAGCTACCACCTTAACACCAAAGAAGAGTTCGACCCAATGCTTTATTTCTGTCTTAGTGAATCCCGATTCGACATTAAAAGTATATTGATTCTTTCCCAATAAACGAAGACTTTTTTCTGTAAATACTGCGTATTTGATTCCATCCATAAATCGACTTTCCCTCCTATGCTCTGAGTTCCAGTATCGATAAGAATTCGAGTTCTTATTGTTCTTATGTTATGGTATGAATATACCATACCAATTCGTTATGTATGGATGATGGATGAGATTCCATGGATAGAGAGCCAGTTCCAATAGACTTATGGAATGTTCCCGTTCGTGTGCATCCAGCAGGAATTGAACCCGCAAATTTACCAATTATGAGTTGGGCGCTTTAACCATTCAGCCATGGATGCTTAACAGGGATCATCGTACATCGTAAATAACCAATTTTCATATAGAAAGACATATCATAGAAAAATGAAATCGAAAATATTCCGAGATGGCAAATATTCGGAGATGACTATGAAAACACCTCTCTGGATCCTCGAATTGAAAGAGAGATTGAGAGGGATCAAGAATCCTAATTCTCGCTATTTGGAATGGATCCAATTCTATTGAGTCTGACTCATAGTGATCATTTCTCTTTAGCAAAGAATGACCTTGGTTATCAAAGGATTGAACAACCGGGATCCATTTACTTATGATACCTAGTTGGCATTGATAACAAGGATCTAATGAATTATGAGTTTAATAGATCCTCTTTAGCAGAAAGACGTATATTCCTTGCTCATTATCAGACAATCACTTATTCCCAAACCTCGTGTGGGACTAATCGTTTTCATTTACCATCTCATGGAAAACCCTTTTCGTTCCGCTTAGCCCTATCGGGTATTTTAGTGATAGGTTCTGTAGGAACTGGACGATCCTATTTGGTCAAATACCTAACGAAAAATTACGATTTTCCTTTCATTAAGGTACGAGGGCTTCTTATTCCACAAGAACGAAAGCACCTTTTCATTCTTTCATATACTAGGGGTTTTTACTTGGAAAAGACAATGTTCCATACTAAAGGATTCGGGTCCATAACCACGAGTTCCAGTGCACTAGATCTTGTAGCACTTAGCAACGAAGCCCTATCCATTAGTATTCCACATAAGAAATCCATTCTAGAAAAAAATACAATTAGATTAGCTCTTCATAGACAAACTTGGGGTTTGCGAGCCAAGGTAAGATCGGCTCGGGATCATGGGACCCTTTTCTATCAGATAGGAGGGGCTCTTGTACAAAATAGACTTACTAAGTAATAACCCCATAGAATCTATCTATATAAAGATAAAGAGGCAATCGTGTCAGGAAGCGGGTTTTTCTTTGGCCAAAAGGTACTTCGAACTTGGAACGAGCATGAAGAGATTAACGAGACTTCTTTCTCTTTTGAGTTTTTCTGGCGGACCTGCCGCGCAAGATCTTTGGTCTTCCCCTGGAACCGATGAAAAAAAGTGGATCGCTTCTTATGTACTCGCTCAGAATGATTCTTCTCTATCTATAGTTCATGGCCTATTAGAAGTAGAAGGTGCTCTGGTGCAATCCTTACCGACAGAAAAAGATTGCAGTCAGGTTGATAATAGTCGAGTGACATTACTTCGTCGGTCCGAACTAAGGAATCTGTTAGAAATGTTTTGAAATGGATATTGTTCTCTCTTTGATCAGGGATTGCTATATGAAAAGAAGTGGAGTTTGAAAAAGGGAACGGAATGCTCAAACCGGAACTGCTAGAGGAACGAATTTTCAATAGCATAACTTGGGCTCCTAGAATATGGCGCCCTTGGGACAATCTATTTGATTGCAGGGTTTTGTTCCGAAGCAAAGATATCCGCGGAGGCCGGTTCGTTCGTCCTATTCTGATATTCAGGACCAAGAGGTACTGGATTCTCTTTCGGATAGGCCCTGAAAGGAGAAGAAAGGCTGAAATGCCAACGGACCTCTGTCTATTCTCTAATTCACCCGATCCGATAGTACCCGTTTTTGGAACGTCCAGTGCCAAAGTCACTGAATGGGTAAGTCACCAATCCAATCCCTTTGACAAATCGGATGTCATATTAGATATCATATTCTATATATATAGAAATATCATAGATAGAATAGACATATAGAATTTTTGGTCGGCAAATTCGAAGGAATCATTGAGTGAAAAAGGAGCAAAGAATGACAAAAGACGAGACTCTACTAGTCTTCACTCTTGTGGTTTCCTCTTCCTCGGTTTCTGTTTTCTTATTCGGGATCTTGCTTTTCATGGTTCTCATCTCTGCAACTCGCGATTTTCGCGAGAGAACCAAATCCAAGTTGGTGAAGATCATGATTTGGGCTGGCACGGGGATCGTTTGATCGATTTCCTTGATTTGATCGCTACTTAATGGGCGTGCGCTCAAAGGATACAAACAGGGATTCGCAAACAAAAAGGGGAATTCGTAGTCACTTTTTCCTGTCGCGTAAAAAAAAAGTCTTTACGCGAGAGCAATAGAGGTTGGGATACATCTATCTCTTCTGAGCAACCTCTTTTGGATTCTTAAGACCACCCTTGCAGTAGGATACCATCTGCTTTGGGTTCTTTATTATCTCCTTCGAGGGATTTTTAGGATCGTTCAGGCTATATATATTTAGTCTATTTTGGCTTTTACTGTCTACTTTTCTCAGGGAGATGGTTAAGGACCTCAGAAGATAGAGGAGAGCGCCAGGCCCAGATTTCCGGAATACTTCTACGGGGAATGCTCATTGAATGAGCATTCTCCATATTATGCC
>NW_028261024.1:0-34883 GCF_056163025.1 Triticum urartu | reverse complement strand
AGAAAAAATAAAGTAAAGAGTAAATAAGAAAACAGAATATTCTGTCTCATAGTTCTGAAATAGAGTTCTTTATTTTTATTTTATAGTATTACTTCTCATTAATTATACTGCATAGATTAGTCCTACTATCTTAATTAGGTTCTAATTTAGTAGTATTCTCATTTTTATTTAATAGTCTCTTATTATTTTATTATTAAATATTAAATAAAGGATAGAGCTATTCTTTTTTCTAGAGATTCTAGAGAAAGCGAGACAAAGTGAAACGAGAAAGTTTTCTTTATATAAGAATTAGATCTACATACACCATATCTAAATAGAATGGAAATCCAAAGAAAGGGAGTTGGGATTCCATTGGATGAATCTTTAAAGAAGATGCAGCACAGAGGAAACAAAGGCTAAACTTAAACTAAGCGCTTTTGTTTGAACAAAAAAGATTCTTGTTTCACCGAGGAAAAGAGAGAAGTTCTGGATAAATTGACAATGCTGAATTGAATTGACTAATTTAAGTTCCGCCTATTCCACATTAATGGGAGTACATTATGTTTCTGCTTCACGAATATGATATTTTTTGACATTTCTAATAATAGCAAGCCTTATTCCTATTTTGGCATTTTCGATTTCAGGACTTTTAGCCCCGGTTAGTGAAGGACCAGAGAAGCTTTCTAGTTATGAATCGGGTATAGAACCCATGGGAGGGGCTTGGGTACAATTCCGAATACGCTATTATATGTTTGCGCTCGTTTTTGTTGTTTTTGATGTGGAAACCGTCTTTCTATACCCTTGGGCAATGAGTTTCGACGTATTGGGTGTATCCGTTTTTATCGAAGCTTTGATTTTCGTGCTTATCTTAGTTGTTGGTTTAGTTTATGCATGGCGAAAAGGAGCCTTGGAATGGTCTTAACTGAATATTTAGACAAAAAAAAAGAAGGAAAAGATTCTATTGAGACAGTTATGAATTTGATTGAGTTTCCCTTACTTGACCAAACAAGTTCCAATTCTGTTATTTCAACTACACCAAATGATCTTTCGAATTGGTCAAGACTCTCCAGTTTATGGCCCCTTCTATACGGTACCAGTTGTTGTTTCATTGAATTTGCTTCATTAATAGGCTCACGATTCGACTTTGATCGTTATGGATTGGTACCAAGATCAAGTCCTAGGCAAGCAGACCTAATTTTAACAGCCGGTACGGTAACAATGAAAATGGCTCCCTCTTTAGTGAGATTATACGAGCAAATGCCTGAACCAAAATACGTCATTGCTATGGGAGCCTGTACTATTACAGGGGGAATGTTCAGTACGGATTCCTATAGTACTGTTCGGGGAGTTGATAAGTTAATTCCTGTGGATGTCTACTTGCCGGGCTGCCCACCTAAACCGGAGGCAGTTATAGATGCCCTAACAAAACTTCGTAAGAAGATATCGCGAGAAATAGTTGAGGATCAAACTCTATCTCAAAATAAAAATAGATGTTTTACTACCAGTCACAAGCTTTATGTTAGGCGCAGTACTCATACAGGAACTTATGAGCAAGAATTGCTCTATCAATCACCATCTACATTAGATATATCTTCTGAAACTTTTTTCAAATCCAAAAGTTCAGTACCTTCCTACAAATTAGTGAATTAGGAGAGGGGCTCTTTTGTGTAGAAAAATAAAAAGCAGGGCAATCTTTCAAACTTGCATCCGAAATGTGAAATATTTATACAAAGAGGGAGAGATGAAGACAATGCAGCAGGGTTGGTTATCTAATTGGCTAGTCAAACATGAGGTGGTTCATAGATCTTTGGGCTTTGATCACCGAGGAATAGAGACTTTACAAATAAAAGCAGGGGATTGGGATTCCATTGCTGTCATTTTATATGTATATGGTTACAATTATTTACGCTCCCAATGTGCTTATGATGTAGCACCCGGTGGATCTTTAGCTAGCGTGTATCATCTTACGAGAATACAATATGGTATAGATAATCCAGAAGAAGTCTGCATAAAAGTCTTTGCCCAAAAGGATAATCCTAGAATTCCGTCTGTCTTCTGGATTTGGAGAAGTGCCGATTTTCAAGAACGCGAATCTTATGATATGGTGGGAATCTCTTATGATAATCATCCGCGCCTTAAACGTATCCTAATGCCTGAAAGTTGGATAGGCTGGCCCTTACGTAAGGATTATATAACCCCCAATTTTTATGAAATACAAGATGCTCATTGAATGATAAGAAATTCATGCTCACTTATACAACACAACTCCAGATTTTATTCAAGTCAAGGAATATTTTAGGTTCTTTTCCTAGATGAAACGGAATACCTATTTATAATTAATTCCTAATTATACAAAAGCATTCCAGATAGACTGAGCAAAAAAAGGGTTTCATTTGGATTCCCCTATTTTGAAAATCGCATATTAATTTCCTTCATATGAACAGAAAAATAGGATGACTCAAAGAAGTTCTCTACCAGGAACTTTGTACCGCGCACATTACTTAGCACAACTAGGAAAATAAGATAAGATAAAGATAAGCAAGACTAAAAAAATATTCGTCGGAATAGCGGAATACAAAATTAAGAAACGCAAAAAAATAAAGGGGAATCTCACCCCCTTCTTTATCATAAAGAAAAGATATATTTTAAAACTTCTTTAAAAAGAAAAAGAAGTGCCTCTATATTTATATTATAGATTTATCCACTTAGATGAATAAATATTATTAATGAATATGTATCACAATCCATCTCGAGGTATTTGGATCAATACCTATTCGGTGGATCTTTTTTTTTTTTTTCTCTGCCAGGAACCAGATTTGAACTGGTGACACGAGGATTTTCAGTCCTCTGCTCTACCAACTGAGCTATCCTGACCTTTTCTTGTGCATCATCCTAGTAGAGTATTTGTATCTATGTCAATTAAAAGGACTAAAAATTAATTAAAGTATTTCAAATTTTAAATTTGAAAATGGGGGGGGTAGTCCTATGCATTGTGCATGGTTTACTTAAATAAAACTTAAAAATAGAGTGAATAACCAAGATTTCTTGCCGATACTCTAATAAAAAAGAAATCTATTCAATGAATAGGATAAGATCCATTGAGTTCTCTTCGCATTCCTTTGTGAAAGAGTAGAATGAGAAAGCTAATGAATCTTAAACCCATTGCATTGATAAAAAGAAAAAAAAGTGCATTGATAAAAAGAAAAAAAAAAGAGGATAAATAATAATAATATAGTATAGTTAGGGAATAAAAGAGGATTTGGGGATAGAGGGACTTGAACCCTCACAACTTATAAAGTCGACGGATTTTCCTTTTACTAGAAATTTCATTGTTGTCAGTATTGACATGTAGAATGGGACTCTCTCTTTGTCCTCGTCCGATTAATCCACTTTTTTAAAGATCTCGAAAACTTTGAATTTTAATTGAAGAATTTGATTATTCAATATTCGATTGGAGTGGATTCACAATAATGAAAAAAAAAAATTATGATATGAGTTTTTTATTTCATAATCATTATCATTTCTAATTTCATTTTTAAAAAAGATAAAGAACCTATATTATAATTAGAATATAATATGAGTTCTGTGATTAATCGTTTGCTATGTCAGTATCTATACGTGTTTATTAAATGTATAAGGTATAAAACCCCTCTTTCTCTAATTTAGAACTAGAAGGAATTCCACTAACAACACAACGTAATTAACTCGATTCGTTAGAACAGCTTCCATTGAGTCTCTGCACCTATCCTTTTCCTTTGTATTCTAGTTCGAGAACCCCTTGTTTTCTCAAAACACGGATTTGGCTCAGGATTGCCCTTTTTTAATTCCAGGGTTTCTCTGAATTTGGAAGTTACCACTTAGCAGGTTTCCATACCAAGGCTCAATACAATCAAGTCCGTAGCGTCTACCGATTTCGCCATATCCCCATTTCCCTCTTCTTTGAGACCAGGATTCCTTGTGTAATTTCATCCATCTCTTAGTTTTTTTTTTGAATCATTGAGTTCATCACTCAACGTAGTCTAGCAGTTCAGTTCGACTCTATTTGAGAGACCTCGCTTGCTTATTGCAATTCAGAATTGAATTGATTCTATCCTTGATGTATTTGCAATTCAATCCGAATCAATATATCCAAAAGTTTTTATCTCCCCCACCTCCCGTCTTACTTTTTTATAGTATTCAAAATTATACTATAACGCTTGATATTTATTCTTTTTTTCTAATCAGAATTAGCAATTTTATTTACTCTGACTCTATGTTCCCCTTAGTGAAATATTAATCCTCAAATTATTAACAAATAATAAAGTCTATAATGATCGAATGAAAATACCAATAAATTCTATAATTTTATTTTTTAATATCCTATAGTTAAGCATATCAAGCTAACTTTATCTTTAAGAAGTTTTAGTATTTTTTTATTTTTATAAGTATAACTTCAAATTTAGAACTAGTTAATAGCTAAGATTAATAACTAATATCTGAGATTTTACGGATTTCCTATACTATACCTATTTCTATTTGTTACACTATTTCCGTTATGTAAGCCCACTTAGCTCAGAGGTTAGAGCATCGCATTTGTAATGCGAGGGTCATCGGTTCAAATCCGATAGTCGGCTTTTTTTTCTCTATCGATGTTCTACGAACAAGAATCTCTTTTTTTCCGAATTAAATGGAGAATCCAGGATCTTTTATGTTTTTTACCTTACAATTTTGCTAGATACAAAACAATAAAATAAATAATATATATACAAAAAAAAAAGATTTTGATGAAATTCCATTTTTTGGGGTACTTTAGTTGATTTTACTCTGTTTATCCTGTAGTTTAATTCAGTTTTAATTTCGATGTATTCTGTAATGTAAATACAATGAAATTAATTGTGTAAAATGAAATTTCAATAAAATAAAAAAAGGAGTCTTCATGTCCCGTTATCGAGGACCTCGTTTAAAAAAAATACGCCGTCTGGGAGCTTTACCAGGACTCACTAGAAAAACACCTAAATCCGGAAGTAATCTTAAAAAAAAATTCAATTCTGGGAAAAAGGAGCAATATCGTATTCGTCTTCAAGAAAAACAGAAATTGCGTTTTCATTATGGTCTGACAGAACGACAATTACTTAGATATGTACATATCGCTGGAAAAGCAAAAAGGTCAACAGGCCAGGTTTTACTACAATTACTTGAAATGCGTTTGGATAATATCCTTTTTCGATTGGGTATGGCTTCAACCATTCCTGGGGCCCGCCAATTAGTCAACCATAGACATATTTTAGTTAATGGTCGTATAGTCAATATACCAAGTTTTCGTTGCAAACCCCGAGATATTATTACTACGAAAGATAACCAAAGATCAAAAGGTCTGGTTCAAAATTATATTGCTTCATCGGACCCGGGGAAATTGCCAAAGCATTTGGCGATTGACACGTTGGAATATAAAGGACTAGTAAATAAAATCCTAGATAGGAAGTGGGTCGGTCTCAAAATAAATGAGTTGTTAGTTGTAGAATATTACTCTCGTCAGACTTGAACTTAACGAAAAAAGGAAAGGTTCATAGAATTTTCTTCCCCTTCCCCTTTCCCCGAACTAAATCGCCCTAAGACCATTACCATTAATTTGTATTTTCCCATCAACTAGCTAAAATTGATTAACCCTAGGATTAGGATCCTTTTTTCTTTTTTCCTCTATGTGTATTTTACATACCACAGTAATTTGCTATAGAGAATTTCTAATTTCTATTAAATCAAAATAAGATAATATAAGATATTATATTATTGCTGGAAAAAATTGTTATTTGATTTGATACATTGTGATCCTTAACGTTGATGAATTAAGAAAAACGGAAAGAGAGGGATTCGAACCCTCGGTAAACAAAAGTCTACATAGCAGTTCCAATGCTACGCCTTGAACCGCTCGGCCATCTCTCCTACATAACTTATTATGGAAAATAAACTGAGTGAATAGCGAGTTTTCTTATTCCTGCAGTACAGGTACAACCGCAACCACTCGGGGGTTCCATAGTTCTATTGGAAAAATTCCTTTTGATCTAAGTGGAAGGATACAGGATTTTTTACTAGAAATTGCGCTCGCTATAAAATAAAAGTTTTAATTTGGGTTTTCCCGCAACTAAAGAAAAAGAAAATGGAAGAATTCTTCTTATTGCATAATAAAATAAAGAAACCTTAGAATTCCGTTTGCATAAGATACGCTACACCATACTATCGAAATCAAAAATAGGGTATGAGACAATTAATAACTTTGAAAACACGAAATAGTTGATAACATAAGTTGTTGTTCAGAAATAGGAAAGTGGAATGAAATCCAGTCTTAGTCAAATATTTCATATCTCTTCGTGTCCAAGCAGAAGGAAAAGGATACAATTTGAGCTGAGCGGAAAATCCATATCTCTCTTATCCATTTAAAGCATATGGATTTAGAGTAGAGCATATGGATCAATCTATTTATAATTATAAGAATCGAATGTGTTTGTTTTTATGTTATTTTGTGAAGGAATGAAAACAATTCTATATAGAATGGGTTGGGAATTATGCCTAGATCCCGTGGAAATGGAAATTTCATTGATAAGACCTCCTCAATTGTAGCCAATATTTTATTGCGAATAATTCCGACAACCTCAGGAGAAAAAAAGGCATTTACTTATTATAGAGATGGTGCGATTTGACTCTTTTTTTTGCTTTTTTTTAGCCCTACCTATACCTCAGTCTTACGAAAAAGAGAGGGGGGTTGGCATAGAGAGAACCAAATTTGTAAAGCAAACAAACCCACGCTTCGGGAAGGTGAGGCGAACTAACAATTCCTTCCGTCGTGTATCCTCGATTGATGCGGCTTCAGATACTTCAATTGTAGATTTGAGTATTGAGCGAAAGGTTACACCTACAGGATATGGTATGGTATGGATTACAGGCCAATCCTACTCTATTAGTATCCGTAGGCAGCATAGGGGAGAAAAGCACTACACCTAGAAATAGGAATCAACAAGAGAAAAACTTTGTTAGAAATTACCCCTTTCCTGATCGGTATCAGGGCTGGGAAGAATGGTTGGGATAACAAACAACCATCAGGTTTGTACTTTGGATACCCCTATAACCATCAAAGATCGTTGAAGTAGCTAATTCCTCTAAATAGGAGGCGTTGAGAACAAAGAAATTATTGGAGCTATCGTTTTCCTCTAGCATTAATAGAATTCATTGGTGTTAAGAAAAACCTCTTGTGGGAAGGTTGGCTAGAGATTTCTTGGAAAAATACCAGCCCCTTTCGGTTCATAATGAGACGGGACTAATTCTATTTTGATTCTATAGATTATTTCGCTTAGTACTATTATGTACAGAAGGGAGGAGCCGTATGAGATGAAAACCTCATGTACGGTTTTGGAACGGAGATTTTTTGAATAGAATGAACGACCGTAACGGATGTTGGCTCAATCCGAAGGAAATTATGCGGAAGCTTTGCAAAATTATTATGAAGCTACGCGACTAGAAATCGATCCCTATGATCGAAGTTATATACTCTATAACATAGGCCTTATACACACAAGCAATGGAGAGCATACAAAGGCTTTGGAATATTATTTCCGGGCACTAGAACGAAACCCCTTCTTACCGCAAGCTTTTAATAATATGGCCGTGATCTGTCATTACGTGCGACTATCTCCACTATAGAAAGAAAAAAAAAAAAGAGAGGATCAAATTTTCTAGTAAATACTAGAAAAAAAGGGCTTTCTACATAGGGATCGTAAAAACAACGATTTTTCCCTATCAGCTGTAGGAAGGAAGGACACTTCACGAGAATCAAAAAACGAAGAAAGTATGGCCTATACTACTACTCTATGGATAAAGTTTCTCAAATTGATAGAGAAAGCACCGTAAAGATCAATTAGTGAGCGACTGGGTCGATACAACTAAAAAAAACTGCTTACTTATCCCATGATATGGGGCAAAATTTAGGAATCCGCTTATGTAATAGAGCCGATCCACTAAGGGATTAAGCAGCGGTGTAGTATCAGATCCCAAAGATAGTAAGTTCTTTTTTCTTTCTTATGGAAAAAAGTCTTTTTCAAGGATTCTATAGAGATTTCATATATGAAACCGGGATAGTTACCTCTCAGAAAATTTGAACGAAGGCTCTATATCTATCTATGCTTCATTCTTCTGAAGGTGGGAAAAAAGATCAAACTGATTATTGATAAAAATTAGGGTTTGAAACTTAGGTAATTAATTTCTTCTGCTTAACCCAAGAACAAATTGGATCGATTTTTGATAAATCGAATTCAGTTAAGATAGGGGAAATTCAGATAGCAATTTCTGAGCCGTATGAGGTAGGAAACTCTCAAGTACGGTTCTAAGGGAAGGAACTTCCTATTCCGACCGAGGAGAACAGGCCATTCTACAGGGTGATTCGGAAATTGCGGAAGCTTGGTTTGATCAAGCTGCTGAATATTGGAAACAAGCTATAGCGCTTACTCCGGGAAATTATATTGAAGCACAGAACTGGTTGAAGATTACGAAGCGCTTTGAATTTGAATAAGACCATGCTCCTTCTTTTTCATAAAATGGGTGGTTTGGTTGTTGATCCATTAATCAAATAAATTAGGTCGTAAGATCGAATCAAGAATTTCATTATATCCATTTCTTATACCTTCTATTTTATATGATATTTCATAAGAATAAACCATAGGGATAGGGTCTAGAATAGAAGTAATAAAGTGAATAAAAAGAGGGGGCAATCTAAATATTGCTAATATATTAGGACCATCTTATTAATAATTCTAATGAGTTATCTTGGAATTTAGAATCAAATAAAAAACCCTATATTATGCTCAAGGAAAGTAGATATAGATAGGAGCTTATGCCCTCAAAAAAAATACACTAGTTTCTTAAATTAAAAATAAAAAAGATTTTTTTCTTACGTCGAGAAATATTTGTTTTTCAAGATAAACAATGTCCGTTAGGCACCTAATCTTTATGTCATAATAGACCCGAACACTTGCCTCGGATTGACTTCAATATATAATTGCTCCAGTGAATAACTAAAAAAAAAATAGAAGGATGGTAGATAGTAAAGAAAAGAACTAATCACAATATCTATCTTTCAAAATCTATCTTTCAAAATCTATCTTTCAAAATATATATCTTTCAAAGATTCACTAAAAAGACAGTTGGCGGGTCTCTTTGTATGTCTTGTCCGGAAAGAGGAGGACTTAATGATTATTCGTTCGCCGGAACCAGAAGTAAAAATTGTTGTGGATAGGGATCCTGTAAAAACATCTTTTGAGGAATGGGCCAGACCCGGCCATTTCTCAAGAACACTAGCTAAGGGCCCTGATACTACCACTTGGATCTGGAACCTACATGCTGATGCTCACGATTTCGATAGTCATACTGGTGATTTGGAGGAGATTTCTCGAAAAGTCTTTAGTGCTCATTTCGGGCAACTTTCCATTATCTTTCTTTGGTTGAGTGGCATGTACTTTCATGGCGCCCGTTTTTCCAATTATGAAGCATGGCTAAGTGATCCTACTCACATTGGACCCAGTGCTCAGGTAGTTTGGCCTATAGTAGGGCAAGAAATATTGAATGGTGATGTAGGCGGGGGTTTCCGAGGAATCCAAATAACCTCTGGTTTTTTTCAGCTTTGGCGAGCATCTGGAATAACTAGTGAATTACAACTCTATTGTACTGCAATTGGTGCATTGATTTTTGCAGCGTTAATGCTTTTTGCTGGTTGGTTCCATTATCACAAAGCCGCTCCCAAATTGGCCTGGTTCCAAGATGTAGAATCCATGTTGAATCACCACTTAGCGGGATTATTAGGACTTGGGTCTCTTTCTTGGGCGGGGCACCAAATTCATGTATCTTTACCAATTAACCAATTTCTTGACGCTGGGGTGGATCCTAAAGAGATACCACTTCCTCATGAATTTATCTTGAATCGGGACCTTTTGGCTCAACTTTATCCTAGTTTTGCCGAAGGAGCAACCCCTTTTTTCACTTTAAATTGGTCCAAATACGCAGAATTTCTGACTTTTCGCGGAGGACTAGATCCAGTAACCGGTGGTCTCTGGCTGACCGATATTGCGCACCATCATTTAGCTATTGCTATTCTTTTCCTAATCGCAGGTCATATGTATAGGACCAATTGGGGTATTGGCCATGGACTTAAAGATATTTTGGAGGCTCACAAGGGCCCATTTACAGGACAAGGCCATAAGGGTCTTTATGAAATCTTAACAACGTCATGGCATGCTCAATTATCTCTTAACCTAGCTATGCTAGGCTCTACAACCATTGTTGTAGCTCATCATATGTATTCTATGCCTCCCTATCCATACCTAGCTACTGACTATGGTACACAACTTTCCTTGTTCACACACCACATGTGGATTGGCGGATTTCTAATAGTCGGTGCTGCTGCACATGCAGCAATTTTTATGGTAAGAGACTATGATCCAACTACTCGATACAACGATCTATTAGATCGCGTCCTTAGACACCGCGATGCAATCATATCCCACCTTAACTGGGTATGTATATTTCTAGGTTTTCACAGTTTTGGCTTGTACATTCATAATGATACCATGAGTGCTTTAGGCCGTCCACAAGATATGTTTTCGGATACTGCCATACAATTACAACCTATCTTTGCTCAATGGGTACAAAATATCCATGCTACTGCGCCTGGCGTAACAGCTCCTGGTGCAACAACAAGTACTAGCTTAACGTGGGGAGGCGGCGAGTTAGTAGCAGTAGGTGGCAAAGTGGCTTTGTTACCTATTCCATTAGGAACCGCAGATTTTTTAGTCCATCACATTCATGCATTTACCATACATGTGACTGTATTAATACTTTTGAAAGGTGTTTTATTTGCTCGGAGTTCCCGTTTGATACCCGATAAAGCAAATCTAGGTTTTCGCTTTCCTTGCGATGGGCCTGGCCGAGGGGGAACATGTCAAGTATCCGCCTGGGATCATGTTTTCTTAGGTTTATTCTGGATGTACAATGCAATTTCGGTAGTCATTTTCCATTTCAGTTGGAAAATGCAGTCGGATGTTTGGGGTACTATAAGTGATCAAGGGGTGGTAACTCATATTACAGGGGGAAACTTTGCACAGAGTTCCATTACGATTAATGGGTGGCTTCGAGATTTCTTGTGGGCACAGGCATCGCAAGTCATTCAGTCTTATGGTTCTTCATTATCTGCATATGGTCTTTTTTTCTTAGGTGCTCATTTTGTCTGGGCCTTCAGTTTAATGTTTTTATTCAGCGGCCGTGGTTATTGGCAAGAACTCATTGAATCTATCGTTTGGGCTCATAACAAATTAAAAGTTGCTCCTGCTACTCAGCCTAGAGCCTTGAGCATTATACAAGGACGCGCTGTAGGAGTAACCCATTACCTTCTGGGTGGAATTGCCACGACATGGGCATTCTTCTTAGCGAGAATTATTGCAGTAGGATAGTGGCTAGGAGGATTTGAAAGGCATTATGGAATTAAGATTTCCCAGGTTTAGCCAAGGCTTAGCTCAGGACCCCACTACTCGTCGTATTTGGTTTGGTATTGCTACCGCACATGATTTCGAAAGTCATGATGATATTACTGAAGAACGTCTTTATCAGAACATTTTTGCTTCTCACTTTGGGCAATTAGCAATAATCTTTCTATGGACGTCCGGAAATCTGTTTCATGTAGCTTGGCAAGGAAATTTTGAATCATGGATACAGGATCCTTTACACGTAAGACCTATTGCTCATGCGATTTGGGATCCTCATTTTGGTCAACCCGCTGTGGAAGCCTTTACTCGAGGAGGTGCTGCTGGTCCAGTGAATATTGCTTATTCTGGAGTTTATCAGTGGTGGTATACAATAGGATTACGCACCAATGAGGATCTTTATACTGGAGCTCTTTTTCTATTATTTCTTTCTACGCTGTCCTTAATAGCGGGTTGGTTACATCTACAACCCAAATGGAAACCAAGCCTTTCGTGGTTCAAAAACGCGGAATCTCGTCTCAATCATCATTTGTCAGGACTTTTCGGGGTAAGTTCTTTGGCTTGGACAGGACATTTAGTTCATGTTGCTATTCCCGCATCCAGGGGGGAGTACGTTCGATGGAATAATTTCTTAGATGTATTACCCTATCCCCAGGGGTTGGGACCCCTTTTGACGGGTCAATGGAATCTTTATGCCCAAAACCCTGATTCGAGTAATCATTTATTTGGTACCGCTCAAGGAGCGGGAACTGCCATTCTAACTCTTCTTGGGGGATTCCATCCACAAACACAAAGTTTGTGGCTGACCGATATGGCTCACCATCATTTAGCTATTGCATTTATTTTTCTCATTGCCGGTCACATGTATCGAACTAACTTCGGAATTGGGCACAGTATTAAAGATCTTTTAGAAGCGCATACTCCTCCGGGGGGTCGATTAGGGCGTGGGCATAAGGGCCTTTATGACACAATCAACAATTCGATTCATTTTCAGTTAGGTCTTGCTCTAGCTTCTTTAGGGGTTATTACTTCCTTAGTAGCTCAACATATGTACTCTTTACCTCCTTATGCATTCATAGCACAAGACTTTACTACTCAAGCTGCTTTATATACTCATCACCAATATATTGCAGGGTTCATCATGACAGGGGCTTTTGCTCATGGAGCTATTTTTTTCATTAGGGATTACAATCCGGAACAGAATGAGGATAATGTATTGGCAAGAATGTTAGACCATAAAGAAGCTATCATATCTCATTTAAGTTGGGCTAGCCTCTTTCTAGGATTCCATACCTTGGGCCTTTATGTTCATAACGACGTCATGCTTGCTTTTGGTACTCCAGAAAAGCAAATCTTGATCGAACCTATATTTGCCCAATGGATACAATCTGCTCATGGCAAGACGACATATGGGTTCGATATACTCTTATCTTCAACGAATGGCCCCGCTTTCAATGCGGGTCGAAGCCTATGGTTGCCCGGATGGTTGAATGCTGTTAATGAGAATAGTAATTCGCTTTTCTTAACAATAGGACCTGGGGATTTCTTGGTTCATCATGCTATTGCTCTAGGTTTGCATACAACTACATTGATTTTAGTAAAGGGCGCTTTAGATGCACGCGGTTCCAAATTAATGCCAGATAAAAAGGATTTTGGATATAGTTTTCCTTGTGACGGCCCAGGGCGCGGCGGTACTTGTGATATTTCTGCTTGGGACGCATTTTATTTGGCAGTTTTCTGGATGTTAAATACCATTGGGTGGGTTACTTTTTATTGGCATTGGAAACATATCACATTATGGCAGGGCAACGTTTCACAATTTAATGAATCCTCCACTTATTTGATGGGATGGTTAAGAGATTACCTATGGTTAAACTCTTCACAACTTATCAATGGATATAATCCTTTTGGGATGAATAGTTTATCGGTATGGGCGTGGATGTTCTTATTTGGACATCTTGTTTGGGCTACTGGATTTATGTTCTTAATTTCCTGGCGGGGGTATTGGCAGGAATTAATTGAGACTTTAGCATGGGCTCATGAACGCACACCTTTAGCTAATTTAATTCGCTGGAGAGATAAGCCCGTGGCTCTTTCCATTGTGCAAGCAAGATTGGTTGGATTAGCTCACTTTTCCGTGGGTTATATATTCACTTATGCAGCTTTCTTGATTGCCTCAACATCAGGCAAGTTTGGTTAATTTAGTTTGTTTTTTTGTACTGTATCAGCACCTAGTTCATTACTCTTGATAGAGAGGGAGGATCTGCCTTTTTAGATTTCTTTTTCTATTTATTTTTCCATCTAGGATTAGAACCGTATACTTGGTAATAATAGCAACGACACATTATGGCAAAAAAAAGTTTGATTCAGAGGGAGAAGAAGCGGCAGAAATTAGAACAGAAATATCATTTGATTCGTCAATCTTTAAAAAAAAAGATAAGAAGCAAAGTTTCTCCCTTGAGTTTGAGTGAAAAAACGAAAATGCGAGAAAAATTGCAATCCCTACCGCGTAATAGTGCACCTACACGCCTTCATCGACGTTGTTTTTTGACCGGAAGACCTAGAGCTAACTATCGACATTTTGGGCTATCCGGACACGTACTTCGAGAAATGGTTTATGAATGTTTGTTACCGGGTGCAACAAGATCCAGTTGGTAAGGATAAAATACCCTTTCGTATTTGTATGGATTTCTGGAATTGATAATCATAGAGGAGCCCTCTTTACCATTCTGTATAAATGGACTATTCTATTTGTATAGATATTGGTAGAGGGGCGTATCCAACCCTCTTTTATCCACTAGTTACCCCTCTTTAGTTTAAGAGTATAGAGCAGTTTGGTAGCTCATAAGGCTCATAACCTTGGGGTTGCGGGTTCGATTCCCACTACCGCCTCCATACTCCTTCTTTATGATATATGCATGATATAATATATACATCATGCATTTGTATCTGGATTTTTTGATTTCCTAAAAGAGTTTTGGTCTAACAGTTTTTTCTCGGAAGAAGCAAAAAAATAAAAGAAAGAATAAAATATGAAAGAAAAGCGTCCATTGTCTAATGGATAGGACAGAGGTCTTCTAAACCTTTGGTATAGGTTCAAATCCTATTGGACGCAATCTTATTTCTATCTATTCTTTAAATAACTATACTAAACTAAAAACAAAGAAAACTTTTTTGCATGATTCAAATGAAAAAGCTTTCTCAACGATTCCTATTCTACTAACAAGAGTAGACATGCAAAATTTATTTGTTACTGAAGAGAAAACCGTTCCAGCTGTTCCTGAATAGCTTCCTTCAAAAGGATTTCCGCTTGCTCGGTGAATGTCTTGCTAGAAGATATAATTTCTTGGAATTGAGGTTTAGTATCTTTTAGATGTTTACGTAACTCATCCAGAAATTTATTTACCTGTTCAATTTCTAACGAATCAAGATATCCTCTTGTTCCGGTATAAATAGTAGCTATCTGCTCTTCCACTGGGAGAGGATTTGCCTGGGATTGTTTAAGCAATTCCCTTAATCGTCGACCCCTTGCCAATTGATTCTGACTTGTTTTATCGAGAGCAGAGGCGAATTGTGCAAAGGCTTGTAACTCTGCGAATTGCGCTAGTTCCAATTTTGATTTGCCAGCTACTTGTTTCATGGCTTTAATTTGAGCCGCGGATCCTACTCTGGAAACAGAAATACCCACATTAATAGCGGGTCGAATTCCGGCATTGAATAGATCCGCAGATAAGAATATTTGTCCATCTGTAATGGAGATTACATTAGTAGGAATATAGGCGGAAACGTCTCCAGATTGAGTCTCAACTATTGGTAAAGCGGTCATACTTCCTTCGCCTAAAAGAGAATTTAATTTAGCGGCTCTTTCTAAAAGGCGTGAATGCAAATAAAAAACATCCCCTGGATAAGCCTCACGTCCGGGAGGTCTTCTTAATAGAAGGGACATTTGGCGATAAGCTTGTGCCTGTTTGGAGAGATCATCATAAATTATTAAAGTATGCCGTTCGCGGTACATAAAATACTCAGCCAGGGCTGCTCCCGTATAAGGAGCGAGGTATTGTAATGTAGCAGGTGAATCCGCCATTTCAGCTACTACAATAGTGTATTCCATGGCCCCCTCCTCATGGAAAGTAGTTACTACTTGAGCTACGGAGGATGCTCTTTGACCGATAGCTACATAAACACATATTACACCTTGCCCTTTTTGATTGAGAATTGTATCTGTGGCTACTGCTGTTTTGCCAGTCTGTCTGTCCCCAATAATTAACTCTCGCTGACCGCGCCCTATAGGGATCATCGAATCGATAGCAATAAGCCCTGTTTGAAGAGGTTCGTATACGGAACGCCTGGAAATTATACTTGGAGCAGGAGATTCAATTAAGCGAGATTCGGAAGCTATAATTTCGCCTTTCCCATCAATAGGTTTAGCCAGAGCATTTACAACACGACCCAAGTAAGCCTCACTCACGGGTATCTGAGCAATTCTTCCTGTTGCTTTTACAAAACTTCCCTCTTGTATCATCAACCCATCGCCCATTAATACAATCCCAACATTTTTGGATTCCAAATTCAGAGCAATACCCCTAGTACCTTCTGCAAATTCGACTAATTCACCTGACATTATTTCACCAAGACCTATAATACGAGCAATCCCATCCCCCACTTGAACTACGCGACCTATATTCTCAATCCCTACTTTCCTATTATATTGTTCAATACGTTCGCGGAGAATTTTATGAATTTCGTCGACTCGAAGGGTTGCCATTAGTGTTTCTTGACTCTTTTTTCGGAAGCAAGGGGAAAAATAATGCCTAAATTCTAAACGAAAGTAGAAGTTCAAGGCCTAATTAATTTAATTATTTCTTCCATTCCAGGGACCCGAGAATGCCAATATTAGCACGAATCGTACGGAAATGTAACTCGGTATTCAAACAACTATTCAGAGTTCCTAGAGCTCCTTGTACGGCCTGTTGGAAAACCCGCTGTCGGACCTGATTCATTGCCCTTTGTTTTTCAAAATAAAGGGTTTCGTTTTTAGACTTTTCCAATTGTTCCAAACTAATAGAAGTAGCATTAATCAAATTTGCTTTTTCTCGTTCTATCTCAGAGTATCCATTCATTCGATACTCATCCGCTTCTAGTTCGACTTTCTGTAATCGAATCCGAGCTTTTTCGAGTTGCTCAATGGTCCCTCTACGCAATTCTTCTGAATTTCGAATAGTACTCAAGATCCTCTGTTTTCGATTATCTAATAAATCTTTTAATGAAAGTAGATTATTTTGTAAGTTTACAACTTTTATGATCTCTTCCCGAACCAAACATGAATCTTTCGATTCATTTGGCTCTCACGCTCCTTTTTTTTTTTCTATAGCTATTTCCATATCTTTTTTTTAAGTAATGAGCCTATCCTCTATCTTCTTTTTTATGTTTATATTTCAATATACCGAAACCTATATAAGACTAGATAAATATTAAGAGGACTCTTCCGCCTAGATAAAAATATATCATGGTCAGCAAAGTTGTTTCTTTATTTTTATTTGCCCTCTAGTTAATAATTTCAATTTCATTAAGAAAAACTAACTAAATAAATGGAAAATGAAAATTAATAGAATTCTTTTTTATTTTTTTTTTCTTCAAATCCAAAAAATTTCTCTTTTTTATACATAGGTCGTCGATTCGGCATTGGTTAAAAAAGGGCAGGGTGCCCCCTTTTTTTTCTAGTAAATAGTTCAAACCATTTTATCGATATGAGTGTTCTATATCAGATAAATTTTACATTAGCTATTTCCCGTTTAAATTGGTACTAATACTAATATAGTTGTAGAAAGAGTACCTCTTTTTGCCTGGACTTCAAGCAGTTTAGCTTTAACCGTGTTAATGGTCTCACATTCTTGGTTTATAGAGAATCAAAGTTGATTTACCAATGAGTCGCGAAATGCTATGGTTCTTCCATATGATTTCTGAATTTATTCAGAAGTAATTCGTCGAGATCGTGCACCCTTTTCTTATTTATCCGAAAAATACTAAAAAATATTATAAAGTGCAGCCGGATAGATCCAATCTATTCTTGAAATAGACAACTCGCACACACTCCCTTTCCAAAAAAAATCAAAACACCAACCACTACAGTTAGATTTATTAGATTTGTTGCTAAAATATCGGTATTAAGCCCGAAACTGCCAGCGGATGGCCAGTGAGCTAAAAAAACGAAAGAATGGGTTACATTTTTCATATGCTCTCCTCTTATAGATAGGACGAACAAAGAACAAAGTTTTTCGATCACTTACTTCGCTCGCCCTTTTTTGATCGGTTTTTTTAATGCAAATAGATTCAATCTAGTAATTTCTTTTAGATTAAGTCTTACGTCTTGTTTGACCGGTGAAAGACTTCCTTTGTTGAAATGTTCTGTTCCCAAAATTCCTAAAATAAAAGGAAAAAACTTTCCACTTTCCTAAACTAAGGACGGGAAATAAGAAGGTGAGCATATCTTCTAAATTAATAATACTCAACTCAGCCCTTCCTAGAATGGGGTATTATCTGTCCCGATAAATAGATAATTCCAGGAGTAATAAATAGGAGTAAATTAAATAAAGTATTGATATAATTGGAATTGTGGAAGCAAATACCAATTTACTAAAAAAAGAAAAAAGTATCTAATCGAAATCGAAAGAATTTTTTTTTTAAGATTAAACAAAAGGGTTCGCAAATAAAAGCGCTAGTGCCACAACTAGTCCATAAATTGTTAAAGCTTCCATAAAAGCTAGACTAAGCAATAAAGTACCTCGTATTTTACCTTCTGCTTCTGGCTGTCTCGCAATACCTTCTACAGCTTGTCCTGCAGCAGTACCTTGACCAACTCCAGGTCCAATAGAAGCAAGCCCTACGGCCAATCCAGCAGCAATAACAGAAGCAGCAGCAATTAGTGGATTCATGGTGAGTAGTTCCTCGTGTCAAAAAAAAGAAATGGTTAAGGATACAATCAACCAATAAATTCTTACTTCTAAGCTCTATTGGGGAGAAGTAAAGTAACTAAAAAGTACAAATTGAAATCAAATTGAAATGATAATGTGAATTGTCCGAACTACATAGAAGGGAATTCCATATCCATATATCGGATTAGATAATGAATCTAACCTAGGAATATATAATATAATATCCTATATATATACATTTGTTTCTTCTATTTTGTTTGCATATTTTCTCATTTTCTATTGAATCGGATTCTAAAATCATTGCTTAAAGTGGAAACCTGCATAAAAGAGGACTCCACTTATAGACATTAAGGATATTATAGTATAGATCTAGCCTGACTCCACCCTCCTTAATGCATATATACTTTGAAAATTCCATAATATAGTCTATTCTATTCTCTCTCCTACAACTCTAGGCTATATATTCATACGCATTTCTAACTATTTTTTTGCAACCAAGCAGATTATCTGGAACCATGCATGAATTGAGCTAAGCTGCAAAAAAAAAAAATACTATTTCCAAAAAGAGTCAATTCAATGATGACACCTCCATGGATTCACCTATATAGGCTGCGGCTAATGTTGCAAAAATAAGAGCTTGAATACCGCTTGTAAATAATCCAAGAAACATGACCGGTATAGGGATTACTAAGGGGACTAAAGAAACAAGAACAACAACGACTAATTCATCCGCCAATATATTCCCGAAAAGTCGAAAGCTAAGCGATAATGGTTTTGTGAAATCTTCTAGGATGTTAATTGGTAAAAGGATTGGAGTTGGTTTAATATATTTCTCGAAATAGCTCAATCCTTTTTTGCTAAGACCAGCATAAAAATATGCCGCTGACGTGAGTAAAGCTAAAGCAACAGTAGTATTTATATCATTCGTGGGCGCTGCTAATTCCCCATGGGGTAACTCTATAATTTTCCAAGGTAAAAGAGCACCCGACCAATTCGAAACAAAAATAAAAAGGAACATAGTTCCAATAAAGGGAACCCAGGGACCATATTCTTCTCCAATCTGAGTTTTGCTCAAGTCTCGAATAAACTCAAGGACATATTCAAAAAAATTCTGACCGTCGGTCGGGATGGTTTGTGGATTCCGAACAGCTATGACAACTGAACCTAGCAAGATAGTAATTACGACCCAAGAAGTGATGAGTACTTGGGCATGAATTTGGAAACCTCCTATTTGCCAATAGAAGTGTTGGCCTACTTCTACACCCGATATATCGTATAACCCCTTGAGTGTTTTAATGGAACAAGGTATAATATTCATATTGTCCTCTGATAAAAATTGAACTTCAAAAAAGGAATTCTTTTGATTCAACCATCTCTTTCTCAACTCAGCAACTTGAAGTATTAATCTTATATTTAGGATACCAAGAAAGCACATCAGATCATAATATATATCAATACCCTCTAATATATATCAATATTCCCCTTCTTTTTTCTATGCAAAAAAAATTCTATGCAAAAAAAAAGATATAGTAAAGTAAGTGATTCCATAAATTTACGCAGTTGCCCAAGAATTCACTATATATTCTTAATCAACGATTTCTTATATAGAGAGAACGGCCCTCACAAATTGAAAATACTAATTTGTTAAGAATCAATCGAATTGAAGTCATAGTGTCATCGTTGGCTGGAATCGATATATTCGCGAGATCCGGGTCACAATTTGTATCGACTAAAGAAATAGTAGGAATCCCCAAAATGGCACATTCCCGAAGAGCTATATACTCTTTTTGCTGATCAAGGACGATCACAATGTCTGGCAATCTCGTCATATATTTGATCCCGCCGAGATACCTTTGCAAAGTAGATAATTTTCTCTTCAAGATTGCCACATCTCTTTTTGGGAGATGGTGGAATTTTCCCATTTTTTCTTCTGCTCTTAAGTCTCTAAATTGAGAAAGTCTAGTTTTCGTAATCGACCAATTCGTTAACATACCACTGAACCACTTTTTATTAACATAATGACAACGAGCCCTTATTGCAGCTGATGCTACTAAATCTGTTGCTCTTTTTTTGGTACCAACAATTAAGAAACTTTTTCCCTGACTTGCTGCATCAAAAACTAAATCACAAGCTTCTGATAAAAAACGAGCCGTTCTAGCGAGATTTATAATATGAGTACCTTTACGCTTTGCCGAAATGTAAGGGGCCATTTTAGGATTCCATTTCTTAATACCATGACCAAAATGAACTCCTGCTTCTATCATCTCTTTCAAATTAATGTTCCAATATCTTCTTGTCATTTTTTCCACACTTCCTTTTTTTTAATCCTACCATTCCATTACGGAATTTAGTTCTTTTTGAAGATTAAGAAAGATCCGAAATAGCTTGAAATAAATAATAATTGTTCCGAGAGAACCTTGTACTAAGATAAGAGTTGGCCATTGATACATGGTATAAACATAACCACCTTAATGAATTAACTGACTTGTTTTACTTATTAAAATAAAAATCTTAAAAATCTAAAATTTGACCTGTTAGTGTTCTAAGTTCAAAAGTCTAGTAAAGTAAAAAATATTTTTATGGGGGTTCTTATGTCTCATAAAAATTGTTTGTTACGTCAGAATCTGAAGAAACTAATTCTGTATGGAGAAACAAAAAATCTCTCATTTCCGACGCGAATAGATTTTTTTTTTTTATTTCGAAATAAAGGTTCTTGTCTTGTGGGGAACGATGCACAAATTTTTGGAATCCGGTACCAACAGGTATAATCCCCCCCAGAACTACGTTTTCTTTCAAGCCTTTCAACCAATCAATGCGACCTCGTAGGGCAGCTTTTGCTAAAACTCGAGCAGTTTCTTGAAAACTTGCTTCAGATATGAAACTTTGGGTATTCAGGGAAGCCCTTGTTATTCCCAATAAGATTGCCCGATAATAGATCGATTCATCCAAAGCTCGTCCTGCTCGTTCCGCTCGCAATAGTCCGATTAATTCCCCAGGCGAAAAAACATTAGACATTCCATCTTCGGAAACCCGCACTTTTGATGTTACTTGGCGTATAATAATCTCTATATGTCTATTATGGATCTGTACCCCTTGGGATCGATAAACCTTTTGGATTTTATTAACCAAAGAGATACGACTTTGGGCTATGGTTAGCTCAGCTCCAATCAAGAATCCCCAAGGGACCCCAAGAATTCTTGGTATACGCTCATTCCAATCCTCAATTCTCCTTTCGAGATTCGGGGATAATGAATCAATTGAACGCGCTTCAAAGATTTGTTCCACTTTTGGAAGACCTTGCGTTATGTCACTAGATCTCGATTTTTCATATATAAACGTAACTAACCTATCTCCCTTGTAAAGGATTTCTCCATAATGACCATTAACAGTTGCTCCTGTAGTGGCCAAATAAGGTTTAGCTGCTCTTATAACAAAGGAATTCATATTTACAATGAAAATTTGACCGGATTTTTTTATGTGCGATTTAAATAGACATACATTTTCACAAATAAATTGTCCAAGGTGAATTATTGCCAATGTCTCTTCCCAAGAATCATGATGGACAAAGTGACAATTCAAAAGGAATGGATCCAACATTATGTTACTATCGAAATTAGAAATCCTTTTATTTTCATCTATTAAAGAGTATTTAAGTTCTTGAAGTACTTGGAAGGTTTGTTTTAAATTGTCAACGAACAAATATTTTTTTAACAGGATTTTATTATGCGTTAGTAAATAGTAAGATGAAGAAAAATGCGATATACTAGCTACAATAGCGCCTAAGGGCCCAAAAATTTCTCGAATAGGAATTCTAGGATTCCATTCTTTTATCGCATTGGGATGTTTTGAATTCTTGAATAAACCAATTCGAGAACAGTTGGATGCCGACAAAATCATCAAAGAGTGGTATTCTTTATTTCGATTCAACAAAGTGCCAATAGCTTCTGGATGTTGGCTAAGTGATTCAATCTTCGCCTTGGAATAAAAAGAATTGATATTGGCGCGATCTAACCTATTATGGGGAATCGGTCCTGCACTTGTCCTACCATACCTTTTTCGTGTATACGAAATAGTGGACTTGACTAACTCAATTCTTAGGAAATCGCGAATAAGATCATTTGCTCTTACCTCAACAAGGGAAGCACCAGCCTTTTCTTTTTCTTCTTGTTCCCAATTCACTACTAAGCAAGTTCTAACAAATTGACTATTTGTGTGATAAATTCTTTGAGTTAACTTGCTATTTTCATGAGAAATAAAATTGACAAGTCGAATTTGGAGATTATTTTCTTCTTGCAAGAGATCCTGCGGGAAAAGTGTTGCTAAATTTCTTCCTTCGTCCATTTCATATGCCACTGTAGGGCGAACGGAAACAAAATACTTTTCCTTGCTCTTGAGAATTTTTTTCCGTTGAACATAGACCCAATTTTTCCTTTTTTTTGATTCCTTAGAATCTTTTTTTTGTCTTTCTGGCGGTATCAAACAGCCACCTAATATCTTATCCGCCTCTTCAGGAAAATGAATATCTCCGGAAAATATTTTGAGTTCCGTATGGCTTTTTTTTCTCTTCACTCGGACCAGTCCGCCTAGTCGACTTCTTGTATTTTTTGTGAGTTGTGTATTCACTCCAATAATACTATTGTCAAGTATCTTTAGGGATGAAGATCTCGGCAAGATATGAAGTTCTTGAAGAATGAAAAAAAACCGATCTACTTCTTTTTGGTATTTTAGACTAAATTCTTTTGTTCCTCGATGCTCAATCAAACCCTCTTTTTTTAAGATGGAATCTTCCTCTGGGCTCTCGTATTCGTCCTCTGAATCTTCTTCTGAGTCTTCCTCTAAAGTACCATATTTTTCCTCTGCGCTTTCCCCGGGGCTGCCATATTCGTCTTCTGAGTCTTCCTCTAGAGTTCCATATTCGTCCTCTTGGGTCCTATATTTGCTCTCTGGGCTCCCATATTCCTCTTCTGAGTCTTTCTCTAAAGTCCTATATTCGTTCTCTGGGTTCCCATATTCGTTTTCTGGGCTCCCATATTCGTCTTCTAGGGTTTCATATTCGTATTCGTCTTCTAGGATTCCATATTTAGATTCTTCTAGGGTTTCATATTCATATTCGTCCTCTCGGGTCCTGTATTCGTCTTCTAGGGTCTCATATTCCTCTTCTGAGTCTTCCGCTCGAGTCCTATATTCTTCTTCTAGGGTCCTATATCTAAATTTAACAATTCCTGAACCCTTTTTATCTTTTCTGTATCGGGGATCGTCAAAATAAGCAAAAATAGTATTTCTACGTAAAACACCCATAAGGGGGATTTCAATCGAAATCCCAAAACAGGATATTAGTTCTTTCTCTTGTTCTTGATGATATTGTAATGGAATGACGAACCTATTTCTTCGCTTTTTCGCCAACAAATCTGAATTATCTTGAAAAATAGAAGGATAGATAAAATTCCAATGGCCATTGGACATGATTCGATCCGACGTTGAATAATCAAGAATTTCCCTATCTTTTTTACCATAAGTATTCATTTGATCTTGATCCTTGTGGAGTGAAAAAGACGCTATACTGGATCTGCACATACTTACTGACAATATCCATAAATGGCTTGTTTTTGGTAATCGGCGAAGATTACCATATTGATATTCGGGCGCATGGTAAACATCAGTACTCCAGTGCATTTCGCCGTCTGATTCAGAATAAATATGCTTTTGTACCCTTTCTTTAAAATGTAAAGTGGACGTTCCGGCACGAATCTCCGCAATTACTTGTTCGGATTTTACATATTGATCATTTTGCACTAGAATCAAGCTTTTTGAGGGAATATTCACACTATATAGAATATCTTGACTCTGAATAGTTACATGCAAGTCTATATAACATAGAAAAGCAGGCTGCCCATGACGGGTACGTGTGGGGTGAACCAAATTCTCATTGAATTTTATTTTTCCATTCGAAGGGGATCGTACAAGGTCGGCAGTACCCCCTGTGAATACTCCGCCAGTATGAAAAGTTCTTAATGTTAGTTGAGTCCCTGGCTCCCCAATTGATTGACCTGCAATAATACCTACGGCTTCTCCCAATTCGACCAGATCACTATGAGTAGGACTCCGGCCATAGCATAATTGACAGATCCAAGAAGTGCTTCGGCAAGTAAAGGGGGTTCTAATATATATTGGTTGTGCTCGAAATGGTTGTGCTCGAAAGGCAGTTATGAATCGATTGACTAATCCAATTCCAATATCTTGATTTCGCGCGGCAATGCATCGTGAACCGATATATATATCGTCTGCTAATACACGACCAATTAGTGTTTGGACAAAAAGTTTTTCCGTCATCCCATTTTGAGGACTTACAGAAATACCTCGGATAGTACCACAATCTCTTCTACGCACAATAATATGTTGAACTACTTCAACAAGTCTACGTGTAAGATATCCAGCATCTGCTGTTCGCACAGCAGTATCTACAACCCCTTTGCGGGCTCCATAGCAGGAAATTATATATTCTGTCAAAGAAAGTCCCTCGCGTAAATTGCTTTGAATAGGTAAATCAATCATTTGTCCTTGAGGGTCCGACATTAATCCTCTCATACCTACTAATTGGTGTACTTGAGATGCATTTCCTCTGGCTCCTGAAAAAGACATTAGATAGACTGGATTAGAAGGATCCGTTATCCGAAAATTTGAATTCATTTCTTGTTTCAAATATTCACTTGTCGCATACCATATCTCAACAGATTGGCGTAATTTTTCTACCGCGTGTACAGCCCCATAATAATAGTGTTTCTCCAAAAGAAAACTCTGTTGTTCCGCGTCTTGGACTAACCATCCCTTAGAGGGTATTGTTAAAAGATCCTCGATTCCTAACGAAATCGATGTAGTAGTGGCTTGATGGAAGCCCAGAGTCTTTAGTTGATCCAGTATATGGGATGTATATCCCATTCCAAAATGATCTATTAATCTGCTAATAAGTCGTTTCATACCAGTTCCGTCTATCTCTTTATTATGAAAGACCAGATTGGCCCGTTCCGCCATACATAAGTACCCCCTTTTCGGCTGAGTAGGATTCGACAATTGCTGAGTAGGATTCGACAATGGGCCTGAGTCAGTGATTCGAAAATTTAATTAACTTAATTGCCTCAATCTCAATCTGGATTCGCGTGGCAAATAATGATGATACTAGGGAAATCGGAATGCCCCCCGAAAGGGGAGGGGCATCGCCGAATCTAACTTTCTTGTTTAGGTAGTGTATGAATAGGCCTGACTAAATCCTTGTATGGCTTCCTCTATTTCTCTATAAAAAGAAATATGACCAAGAGTGGTTCGAATGTATATCGAACGAATTTCTTTTTTTCTATTTCCCATTATTAGATAGTGGGCATAAATCTCATGATAAGTCCCCAAAGATTCATATTGAACTTCAATCGGAACTTCTCTTGACCCAATGACGCGTTGATCCAGGTTCCATCGTAGCCACAAGGGACTATCTAAACTGATTAGTTTTTGTCTATAAGCTCCCAGTGCATCATAAGAACTAGAAAAATGGGGTTCTTTATCTTTCCTATATTTAAAATTATTATTATTATTGTAATTTACTTTTAGATTTGGGTAGTTTCTGCAACTATTATATCTATTTGCACAAATACCTCGACGCTTTCCAATCGTTAATACATAAAGCCCGATAAGCATGTCTTGGGTTGGTACGCAAATAGGATCCCCAATAGCGGGAGATAAGAGATTCATATGAGAAAACATAAGTAAACGGGCTTCTGCCTGAGCTTCCAAGGATAAAGGTAGATGAACAGCCATTTGATCTCCATCAAAGTCCGCATTGAAACCCTTACACACTAATGGGTGTAAAGAAATAGTACGCCCCTCTACTAAAGTGGGTTGAAAGGCCTGTATGCCTAATCTATGCAGGGTAGGTGCTCTATTTAACAGTACAGGATGTCCCCGCATAACTTCTTGAAGTATTTCCCATACAATGGGTTCTTTTTCCCAAATTTTCCTTTTAGCAATCCTTACATTAGAAGTGGCGCGTTTCGTGATTAAATCGCGAATTACAAATAGCTGAAAAAGCTTTATTGCTATCTCTAGAGGTAATCCACATTGATGTAATGAAAGCGAAGGACCCACAACAATGACAGAACGCCCCGAGTAATCGACCCGTTTCCCAAGCAGAGTCTCGCGAAACCTTCCCTCTTTACCTTCAATTACATCTGAAAGTGATTTGTATACTTTATTGTGACCATCCCTCGTCGGTTGCCCGCGGGACCCACTATCAAGAAGTGTATCCACGGCTTCTTGTACCAATTTTTCCTGGCACATTACTAAATCTGCTGGCGCTAATTCACTTCTTTTTAATAGATAGGCAAGATTGTTGTTCCGACGGATAACTCTCTTATAAAGTTCATTAATGTCTGAAGTCACTACTTTATCTCCAGACCTATAAACAATAGGTCTCAATTCGGGAGGAAGAACCGGTAATAAGCACAAAACCATCCATTCTGGTTCTACATTTGTTTGAATAAAATGTTTCGCCAATTGCATGCGTCTAATCAAAAAAACTTTTCTTATTCGTCTTTTTCTATCTTCCCACTCATCTCCACTATACCCCTCGTCTTCTAATTCCTTCCATTCGACCAAAGAATTCTCTATAATAATTCGCAAATCCAAATCTGCTAATTGTTCTCTAATAGCACCTGCTCCTGTCGCAATTTCCCGATTTCGAAATGTTGCAAAGCCTGGGGTAGAAAAAAAGGGAGAAATGCTGTGGTTACAGGATGCAATTTCCTCTTCGAATAAACCTCGTAATCGTAAAAAAGTGGGTTTTTTAGTGCTGGGCCTAGCAAAAGAGAAATCGCCGTATACTAGGCCCTCCAACTTCTTAAGAGGTTTATCTAAAAGATTCGCGATATAACTAGGAAGACCTTTCAAATACCACACATGAGTCACGGGACATGCGAGTTTGATGTATCCCATTTGATATCTTCGTATCCGAGAATCCACAAATTCGACCCCGCATTTTTGGCAAAATCTTTCGTCTTCGTTTTCAGCTCCGCTCGCTCGAGAATTGCCACAAGCGCAAATCCCGCTTTTTATGGGTCCAAAGATTCTTTCGCAAAACAATCCATCTTTTTCTGGTTTATCGGTTTTATAATGAAAAGTAGAGGGCCTTGTGACTTCGCCAACGACTTCTCCATTAGGTAGGTTTTTGTTAGCCCAAGCCTTTATTTGTTGAGGGGAAACGAGTCCAATTTGAAGTTGTTGATGTTTATATTGGTCAATCATAAAATAGAAATAAGAAAAGAATTTATATTTATTCCGATCAAACTTCCTCCCTATTAACCTGGAAGTTCTTTTCAGATACAAGGAAATGATTCAGTTCTAGAGCCAAAGATCGTAGTTCTCGAACGAGCACTCGAAAAGATTCTGGAGGATCCTCATGATTAGGTATTCTTTTTCCCCAGATCGTAGCATTAAGTATTTCTTGGCGAGCTATAAGATGGTCAGATTTATAAGTAAGTATCTCTTGTAAAATATGAGCAACACCAAATCCTTCTAAAGCCCAAACTTCCATTTCTCCTACTCGTTGTCCCCCTTGCTTGGCTCTTCCTCTAACCGGTTGTTGTGTAACAAGTGAGTAGGGCCCAGTAGAACGCCCATGAATTTTCTCATCAACTTGATGAATTAATTTTAAGATATAGGACTTCCCTATTAGAACAGGTTGCTCAAAGGGGTCGCCTGTTCTTCCATCAAATATTCTGCTTTTTCCCGGGTACTCGGGTTCAAATACCCATGGATTTTTTGTTTCTTTACTGGCTTCATATAATTCTGAAAACACAAGTTTTCTTGAAGCCTCTTGCTCATATCTCTCATCAAAGGGTGCTATTCTATAATGTTTCTTTAGCAGATCCCCCGCTAATCCGAGCGAGCTTTCAAATATTTGTCCCACATTCATTCGGGAGGGTACTCCTAAGGGATTGAAGACCATATCAACGGGTGTTCCATCTTGCAAATAGGGCATATCTTGCCTAGGCAAAATTTTGGAAATGATCCCTTTATTCCCATGTCTTCCGGCTACTTTATCCCCAACTTTGATTTCACGTTTCTGTAAAATATATACACGAACCATTATGTCGAGCGGGTCCCTTTGGATCCATTTCACATCGATAACGCGCCCTCTTCCACCTATAGGTAATTTCAGAGAAGTTTCTTTTGAAGTGGAAACCTCAAGGCCAAATATGGCCCGTAATAATCCAGCTTCCGCGATATAAGATGATTCGCTCGCTATCTGAGGCGTTAATTTACCTACTAAAATATCACCAGTTTCTACCCAGGATCCCAACCTAACAACTCCATTTCTGTCCAAATTGCGGAGTAAATGTTCTTCTAGATGTGGTATTTCTTTAGTGATTTTTTCAGCGGAGCCCTGGCTTGTCGTATCCGTCTGAATTTCATATTTCCGGATGTGAAAAGAGGTATAAATATCTTCATATACCAAACGTTCGCTAATTAGTACTGCGTCTTCAAAATTGTAACCTTCCCATGGCATATAAGCTACTAATACGTTTTTTCCTAAAGCAAGTTCGCCCCCAATTGTAGCAGCTCCTTCTGCTAAAATTTGTCCTTTTTTAATGGATTTACCCCGTGGAACCCGGGGTTTTTGGTGCATACAAGTATTTTTGTTAGAGCGACGGTGGTTAACTAAAGGAATACTTATAGTCTTCCCACTACTTGATAAAAGTATCTTATGACTATCAGTAGAAATGATCTTTCCCTCGCGTTCGGCTATAATGGAAACCCTCGAATCTAGAGCTGTTTGGCGTTCCAATCCAGTTCCAACAATGCATTTCTCGGACCGAGAAAGCGGAACTGCTTGGCGCTGCATATTAGAACTCATTAAAGCCCGATTCGCATCATTGTGCTCAATAAAAGGAATGAGAGAACCCCCAATAGAAAAATATTGGAAAGGAAAAATACTTCTAACATGAATCTGTTCCCATGCAATAGTCAAGAATTCTTGACGGTATCTAGCCGGAACAACCTGTTCTTCCTGAATACCTTGATTCAAGGACAAAGAATTTCCTGCTGCTATCATATAATATTCATCTCTATTTGGTGATAGATAAACCACCTGTCTCTCTTTTTTTTCTTTTGCTTTCTCAGCAGATATTTCATAAAACGGACTCTCTATGGATCCCCACAAGTGATCAATTCTCGCATGAATTGTTAAGGATCCAGTAAGTCCAACATTGATTCCTTCAGACGTGTCAATTGGACAAATACGCCCATAGTGACTCGGATGAATATCTCGGCTCCGAAAACTTGCGGTTCTCCCCGTCAACCCTCCAGGACCTAAACAACTCACTTTTCGCCCATGAACAGTTTGTGTCAATGGATTCGTTTGATCAAAAACTTGAGATAACGGGTATGTGCCAAAAAAGGTCTCATAAGTAGTTATTAATAAAATTGAAGTTGAAGTTGGAGTTACCAAAGTTTGGGGAGTCGGTTTCGATTGACGTATGAATACTCTACGAATAGTTTTTTGAACTGCATGTTGTAAACGACCAAGAGCCAATCCGAATTGATCTTGTAACAGATCCGCAACCGAACGAATACGTTTATTTTTCAAGTGATTCATATCGTCATCGTCAAGTATACCCGTTCCAAATTTCATTCCAATCAAATGATCCGTAGCGGCCAATACATCTCGTGGTAACAAGAATGTATTGTTCTGAGGAATATCAAGATTAAGTCTCCGATTCATATTTCGTCGACCAATCCTTCCTAATTCACATTTTTGTTGAAAAAATTTCTTTTGTAATTCCTCGCATAAGGACTCCGAAAATACCAGGTCCCCACCTACACAAGCAAATTGTTGATAAAACTCCAAAATAGCTTTTTCTTTTGACTCAATCCTCTTCTTCTCTTTAGCATTCGGGAAAGACAAGAAAATTTCAGGGTAGGAAACATTATCCAGAATTTCTCTTAGATTCGAACCCATAGCTGATGATAGAACTAGAATAGATATCTTTTGTTTTCTACTCACGCGAGCCCATATCCTTTCTTTTTTATCAATTGCTAATTCCGATCTCCCCCCCCAATCTGATATTATAGTGCCAGTGTAGATAGAAATTCCCTTATGATCTAATTCCGAGCGGTAGTAAATACCAGGACTTAGCAATATTTGATTGATCACAATTCGGTATATTCCATTTATAATAAAGGTTCCTAAGGAATTCATTATAGGAATGTTTCCGATAGAAATGGTTTGCTTTTGCACATCGAAACCAAAAATTAATCTCGCAGATACATATAATTCGGAAGAATAGGTGAGTGATTCATACACAGCATCTCTTTCTTTTATCGAGGGTTCTAGCAGTTGATATCCTTTCGCAAATAATTGAAATGCAATTTCGTGATCTGGATCTTTAATTGTTGGAAACTTGTCAAGTTCTTCTGCCAAGGCTTGATTAATGAACCTACAAAATCCCTCGAATTGGATCTGACTAAATCCGGGTATTGTGGACATTCCCTCGTTTCCATTCCGGAGCATCTTAATCTTAAGTTTCCTGTTTATCAAAGAAAAATTCCATTATCAGCTCACTCTTCATCAATCCCTATGGATCGATCTAGCAATCATGGAATCTATATTCTGTTTACTGAATCACATGAAATTCTAGGGAACTCCACATACGTATTTCATATATGTATTTCATACATATGAATAGAGACCATTTGGACGAAAGTTCGAGTTTGCCAGGGGTACAAATGAAATGAAAATGAATTGATAAAACATTCCTACAAAAAAAATTCTGCCACTTATACTTTATGTTATGATATTCTAATCAGATTGGATGGCAAAGATTTCTCATTTTATCTCCTTTCTATGAATGTAATAAAGCCGTAATATAATATACTAGAAAGTTTGACTTTACTTCGATTTAGAATAGCGTGCTTACTTTAATTTCTCAAAATAATTTGAGGGTTCTTTTTTATTTCGGATCGGAGTAGTATAATTGCTAGAAAATTCAGTATTTCATTGTGGAATTCTAAAATAAAGTAAGTCCCTTTTTTAAGTACATGCCAATCTAGTTATCCACCTCTCCCCATATCCATGCTTTTCTTTTATCGTAATTTCACTTGGGTACGCCAAGATAGTCAGGTTATACTCTATATCAGAGCAAATTTCCTTTTTTTATTCAAGATATTTAATTTAATACTTTGAAAAATTAAAGCATGATTCCCCATAGAGATATGTACATAAAGGGGATCTTTGGATAATAATGCTGTTCGGACCTAAAGTTTACCTATACACGGATTAAGCATAAAGCCATAATATTTTATTATGCCATTGAAGGGGGGGGAGATAATACCGATTTAAGAGTAGTTCACTACTGCAATAAAAAAAAGAGAATTCTAGTTAACGGTTCCAATTTATTCTGAATTTTGCAGCCTGTGAATAGAAATCCACTTTTTCTTCTTTTTCATCTCAATAGAAAGAAATGGGAAGTTTTATTGTGTTAACAATGTATGTTTTAAGATAGAATCTATCGAGGAGAATAATAGAAACTGGATCAAAAAAAGCAGGAATAGATTTTTTGAAAAAGATTGGAAAAAAGTAAGTAGAATTATATTCAAAATAAAAGGGGCTTTTCGTAAGAAAACGTGGATGAATACTTGCTGTTTTCTAGATTTTTGATCGGATTTTTTGGCGGCATGGCCAAGCGGTAAGGCAGGGGACTGCAAATCCTTTATCCCCAGTTCAAATCTGGGTGCCGCCTGATCAATAAAATACTTAGGTTTTTTTTATAGTGCTGATCGAATTCGATAAATTTTTACTTCGCATAAGTTCGGGCAAGAGAGTAACTGGGCCTGCCGATACTGGGTTTAGAGAAACCATACCATAGTTCTATCCTCAAACTAGGGTTAGGGTTTGTTTTGACGGTAGTGGCCAAAATGGTTATCAATAGGGGTGAGGTAGTGTTTCCTTATTCTTTTATTATATGAATTTGAATTGGTTCTTAATTGAGATTCGATTTGATAATTTTAAAATACGAGGATAAGATGTCAGAAATCTTGGTATCCAAAGAAAGGTCCCTAAGGGGCATTCTTTTTTTTTTTCAATCTAAGATTCAAGAAGGGACTCCACGAAAGAATATCAAGACTTACTAATTATTATACATTTTTTTATCGTACATCTTATGTTACCTACATACACTAAAGTAAGGACTACTTAATTCTAACGAGAATCAGATTAAATAGGTCGATCAAAAATCAATTTAGGAGTTGTATTATGGATAAAATCTCTTCATTCTTTCATAGAATGATACAAAGCAAGGCTGCAGGGTTTAGGTCAAAAATAAACATTAGGTAAGGTAGGTATCCAATAAATATTTATCTATCGATAATTTTATGGTATATTCGGGCGTCCTTTGCTTAAAAAAAAAAAAAAGAGTAACAAAAGGAATAAAAAATCTTCCTATTCCCGCTTCTTCTATTCAGGACATCATTCCCGTACTCTTTCTTTTTTAAGGAAAAAAGGGCTATAGTATCTCGTATTTTTAATGCTCTCTAATTCTACCAGAATTCCTATAAGAATTTGTTAGGAGTAAATTCCTTGAACTGATTGATCCATGGCCTTAGGGCGGAATCCCTTTTTGACTCTGTACCCTTGATTCCACTATGATTATTGATCAATAGTAGAATAATCCCTTCATAGAAATAGGAGACATAATTTAGATGGATATAGTAAGTCTCGCTTGGGCTGCTTTAATGGTAGTCTTTACATTTTCTCTTTCACTAGTAGTATGGGGAAGGAGTGGACTCTAGGGATACTACTAATTGATTAAGTAATCAAATTGTTGTATCAATTCTTTTCTTTAATGGATCATTTTGCATTAATCATTTTGTCAAACGTTATTCTTTAATCTTTTTCTTTAGTTTTGTTTCACTCCTGTAAGAAACTCTTGTATTGTAAGTTGTAATGTAAGAAAGAGCCATTATACCAATTCAGAATTTCTACTAGAAATGACGAATGGTTAAAAAAAGTTCTATACATAAGAAAATTAGACTTTCTTCCACGGAACTATTCACGGCATATCACACATTTTCCATTTCCTTTTACTTTTTACTATAGTCTATTCTTCATATTATTTTTCTTTCCTTCCATGGATTCTTTGGTCAAGAATTGTCTTAGATTTTTTTATTTTGACCTGATTGAAATTAAGTGGATGCAATGAAAAAAGAAATTGAATTAGACTACTTAACTATTTCAATCTACTAATCTATTCTATGTAGATTCAAAGATAATATAATAGAAAGAATCTAAAGTGTCGTAGAAAAAACTATATGTAGTTCTTTCTACCACACTTTAAGATTCCAACCAGATCCTTTCATTTAAGACTTGGATTTTTTTTATTTAATCCCTTTTTAATTTCTTCAATGATTAATTGGAATTCCAATTAATTATTTTGGCTGACTGTTTTTACATAAATAATAAGTAAAAAAGAAGTAGGAACTAGAATGAACAGTGCAGTAGCAATAAATGCGAGAATATTGACTTCCATAACCTCTTTATTTTTTATTTTCACAATAACTCGGGATGTAATCCCATGGAGAGGAAAAAGGGGTATCTTGTAAATTCAAGGGTAGGGCTTGCATTCTGATAATACTGAATCAATTCAATATTATGAATATCGGATCTATCAAATCAATTCATGGATGAGAGTTATATTTCACGGATGAGAGTTATATAGTATAACATAGGAAGATCCTCTATCCACACTAAGACCAAAATGGGTTTTTTGATTGGATTAGGAATTCCCTCTTTTTTAATCCTTTTCTACTTTTTCTTTTCTATATCTCTAACCCACGAGCTTTCTTAATCTTATACTTTCTTAATCTTATACAATTTCCCTTCCTTTTTCTTATAGTTATACATACAATTATGTATGTATTATATGACCAACTTTCACTTTCTATGGGTCACATAGACATCCAAATAAGCAGTAGAAGTGAGATGGGGAAAAGAGGTCTGAAATAAAAAGGGAATACGATTTATGTATGGATTCCGGTAAAATACCGGTACTCTATTCCATAAGAGTGGAATAGGAAATTAAGATGAGGATGGTATCATCATAAAGAAAGATAGAGTAATATAATATCCTAAATTCTACTAATCCACATATCGTATGTGTGTCTTTCTTTATCGATTGGGAGTAGTGAAAAAAAAATTCCTATATGCCCTCCCTCCCTCTTTAATGAGAGATGCAAAATAAAAAAGTGAAGTAAGGGTGCCCTGTGGGTATTTGATCTTGCTCCCTGCCCCTTTTTTTCATGGAAAAAGGAAATATCAATTTCTCCATTCATTGAACCCTAGTTCGGGACTGACGGGGCTCGAACCCGCAGCTTCCGCCTTGACAGGGCGGTGCTCTGACCAATTGAACTACAATCCCCGCGGGGTGTATGGCATACCCAT
>NW_028261023.1:0-34900 GCF_056163025.1 Triticum urartu | reverse complement strand
AACACCTATGCCGCATAATGGATGTCGACCGCCTAAAAAAAGACGTCTGTAAAAGAATTAACCCGCTTTCAACTTTCATTTCAAGAGAAATAAACGATTCAATGATAAAATAATAATACTAGTCTATTATGGTTCGAGAGGAGGTAGCAGGATCCACTCAAACACTACAGTGGAAGTGTGTTGAATCAAGAGTAGATAGTAAGCGCCTTTATTATGGTCGTTTCATTCTGTCCCCGCTTAGAAAAGGTCAAGCGGACACCGTCGGTATTGCCTTGCGAAGAGCTTTACTTGGAGAAATAGAAGGAACATGTATCACACGTGCAAAATTTGGGAGCGTGCCGCACGAGTATTCTACAATAGCAGGTATTGAAGAATCCGTACAAGAAATTTTACTAAATTTGAAAGAAATTGTATTGAGAAGTAATCTCTATGGAGTTAGAGACGCATCCATTTGCGTCAAAGGTCCTAGATACATAACTGCTCAAGATATCATCTTACCGCCTTCCGTAGAAATCGTTGATACGGCACAACCTATAGCTAACTTGACAGAGCCCATTGATTTCTGTATTGATTTACAGATCAAGAGAGATCGTGGATATCAGACAGAACTCAGAAAGAACTATCAAGATGGAAGTTATCCTATAGATGCTGTATCCATGCCTGTTCGAAATGTGAATTATAGTATTTTTTCTTGTGGGAATGGAAATGAAAAACACGAGATACTTTTTCTAGAAATATGGACTAATGGAAGTTTAACCCCTAAGGAAGCACTTTATGAGGCTTCTCGTAATTTGATTGATTTATTTCTTCCTTTTCTACACGCGGAGGAAGAGGGCGCTAGTTTCGAAGAAAATAAAAACAGGTTTACTCCACCCCTTTTTACTTTTCAAAAAAGATTAACTAATCTAAAGAAAAACAAAAAAGGAATTCCATTGAATTGTATTTTTATTGATCAATTAGAATTGACTTCTAGAACGTATAATTGTCTAAAAAGGGCCAATATACATACACTATTGGACCTTTTGAGTAAGACTGAAGAAGATCTTCTGAGAATTGACAGTTTTCGTATGGAAGATAGAAAACATATATGGGACACTCTAGAGAAGCATCTCCCAATTGATTTACTTAAGAATAAACTCTCGTTTTAAATCCATTGCAATTTTTTTTCTTCTTCTTTTTCGAGTTAGAATAAAAAGAAAACAATTTAGCATCTTTGGTACAATCTATATTTTCGCGAAATGGATCATAATAAAATGGATTTTAGGTATCTAGGGAAGATTCACTTGGAAGTAACTATTTCCTAGATACCTATGGTACTTCACGGTTGAATGAATCAAAAAATATCTAAAAAAGACCTAAAGTTAATGATTTATCAATGGGTAATGTTGCTCCAATACCTAACCAAAGATGCTACTACAGTACCGATTAAAAAAACGGTCGTAGCTACTGGGCGGCGAAATGGATTTTGGAATTTATTGACATTCTCTAGAAAAGGTACTGTCAATAAGCCTGTTGGCACAGAAACCATTAAAAGAACGCCCAATAACTTATTGGGTACCGTACGGAGTATTTGAAACACGGGAAAGAAGTACCACTCGGGTAATATTTCCAGAGGAGTTGCAAACGGATCTGCCGGTTCACCAATCATTGATGGCTCGAGAACCGCTAAACCTACATTACATGCAATAGTACCTAGAATTACTACTGGAAAAATATATAAAAGATCGTTGGGCCATGCGGGTTCCCCGTAATAATTATGTCCCATCCCTTTAGCTAATTTAGCTCTTAATACAGGATCATTTAAGTCTGGTTTCTTTGTTATTGGGATAGGTGAACTCTTTAGGATCCATCCCCCAAAGGAACCGGACATGAGAATTTATCATCATCCGGCTCGAGCAAGAGTGAAAGAAATAAGACCGCGGAAGATCCTTAATAGAATTAAGGTTTATAATGACTCAATGACTCTAGGCAAGAAAAGCTTTATCAGATTCTCTTTTCCGAAGTTGCACCTACAACTACTCATTGAAAATAATCCTATTCTTATGGGTAAATGCTCAATATCCAAGTGGGCTTACAAATTTGATCATGATCAATTGCTTTGTGGATTGTCTCATGTCTCTTGATTAGTTGGTATTTATCCCCTCAATATCGCAAGTTTCTTACCTCCAAACAAAATATTTACTTGTTACTAATAAAAAATCAAAAAGTTTAGCCTACATTCTTCCTTAGATCCCTTCTTTTACTCCGATAGTATTGCGGATCACAATCGATGCAAAGAAAATGAATGCATTTCCATACTATAATAAAAAGGTAAGTGTAATAAATAGAGAACTGGATCATGTCACATGACTTATTCCATTTCTACTCTATGGGATCTTACGGAGCCTGTTCATGGATGACATGGTTGCGGTATGATCATAGAAGATATTCTCCTCAAGTGAACCAGCCTATCCTTCCTAGGTAGGGGACTTACATGTTGATTGGATGCGGAGACACCTTTGGTTGTGAATTCTAATGTGGCAGATCCAATTCTTTATCTGCATGGCCAAATCAATAATTCAAGTCACACACTCCCATAATCCGCCTTTTTTCTTTCGTAAAATTAACTTCAACTATTTGTATTGTATAAAAATACTTTGGAGTTGAAGAGAAGTATCCAAATGACATGTGTTATTTTACAATAACCCATGCTTGTAGCAATGAAATACCAAAACCTACCCGATATGATATATGATAATTATAATTCTCTATGATATGCCTTCCCTATAAAGGACCCGAAATACCTTGCTTACGTATCATTGGAAAGTGCATTAACATAAATACGGCAGTAAGCAGAGGCAGTACAAAGGTATGTAAACTATAAAAACGAGTCAAAGTGGATTGGCCCACACTAGCACTTCCGCGTAATAACTCCACTAAAGGCGATCCTATTACCGGAATGGCGTCAGGTACACCTGTCACAATTTTGACTGCCCAATAGCCAATTTGATCCCAAGGCAAAGAATAACCAGTTACACCAAATGATGCAGTCAAAACAGCCAAAACCACACCTGTGACCCAAGTTAATTCGCGGGGTTTTTTAAATCCCCCTGTGAGATACACACGAAATACATGCAGGATCATCATTAAAACCATCATACTTGCTGACCATCGATGAACTGATCGGATTAACCAACCAAAGTTGGCCTCGGTCATTATGTATTGAACCGAGGAAAAAGCCTCTGTAACGGTTGGTCGGTAGTAAAAAGTCATAGCAAAACCGGTAGCGACTTGTACTAGAAAACAAGTAAGTGTAATTCCCCCTAAACAATAAAATATGTTGACATGGGGAGGAACATATTTACTAGTTATATCATCTGCAATTGCCTGAATCTCAAGACGTTCCTCAAACCAATCATATACTTTATTGAGATAGGTAACTAACCCGAGTCCCCCTCTAAGAGCCGTATATGAAAATTTCATCTCGTACGGCTCAAGCAGAAACACAAAAATTTTCAACGAATATTAGAAAAAAGGTTCAAAACTTCATCAGCCACTGAATTGGGTCGATTTGCCTTGAAGATATCAAATAAGAAAAATCCGGAATATCTTCTTTGTGATGATAATGCCAAAAAATCTCAAGTTGGCGCGTCTTTCTTTCTTCCTTTCCCTTATGTTGGTCATTAGAGGCTTCTTGACTTTTCTCTTCCCTATAAAGGATTTGTTTTTTTATGCGTAATATAGAAATTATCTTGTTGAGATCCTATGAATCAGTTCAATTAAAACCTTAGATTCATACTAGAGCCACGATGATTTAGTCTCAAGCTAAACAAAAGGCAAGGGTTCTTCGAATAAGAACCGCTTGATAATCATTTATTGAATCAGTGTAATGACTCGACAAAATCGAGAGAAAAAAAGTTGTCTTTTGGGCAAACAAAATTGGAAGGAAGAAAATTTCTTTTTTATTTTTATTTAAGAACTACTTGAATTTTTCAGTCTGGTTGCGAGGTCTTAATAGTGAGTATGAATCATAGTTCCATTTTTTTTTGATCCACTCTATCTATTTCGTGTTCCAGATACTAGAATAAATAATATCTGACGAATTAGAATCATCTTGATAGAGATAACAGGCCCTTTCTATGTATTATCAATAGGATCAATTCTAACAAGTCACACACTCATATTCCAGAGATACCGAAACAAAAAAATTCCGCGGTCGAACTACCATAATATCTAGAAATGTAGATCTTAAACTAGAAAGGCTTTTTTGGATGGAAAAACTCTGACTTCCTAGTTTTAGTTAGTAGAAACCTAATTGGTTAAAATTCCGTCCAGTAAAACGGAAGAATTATAAATTTCTAAAATGATAGATAGGAATATAGCGAATAAAGCCATTGCGATCCCCATAAAAGGAGTAGTCCCCCAACCCGGGGCGACTTTCCCATATTCCGAATTCAAGGGTTTCAGTAAACTACCTGCACCAGTTCGTTTTGGCCTAGGTTTAGAACTATCTTCAACGGTTTGTGTAGCCATAAATTCTATTTAATCATTGGTGTTGACTTTGTATACTATTCCGTTGTAGTTGTAAATACACGATCTTTTCGTAGATCCATTGTAATCTTGAAATTCTATAAAAATGGAAACAGCAACTTTAGTCGCCATCTCCATATCTGGTTTACTTGTAAGCTTTACTGGGTATGCCTTATATACCGCGTTTGGGCAACCCTCTCAACAATTAAGAGATCCATTCGAAGAACACGGAGACTAATTTAAGTAAGAAGTCTCCCAGATAGGGGGACTTCTTACTTAAATGAAATTATTTTATTCTTTTAGTTGGAGTTGGTGGAACCTTAGGTGGTTCTCGGAAGAAGATAGCGAAAAAAATTATCCCTAAAGTCGAAACTAAAAGGAACGTATAAACCAATGCTTCCATAGATTCGATCCTGGTTTATTTACAATTATAACTTCCACACCTATTCATTTGTCATTTGGGATAATTTCCCATATAAAGAAAGAAAAAGAGTCAAAGAAAGGATGGGAGATGTTTCCCATGTCAAATCAAAAAAGAGAGGTGAAAGATACTATAACAATGTGTATCAAACTGCCTGTTTCCTTGTAGTTGGATCTCCCACTTTTTGGAATGTTCCAAATTCCACTTGAGCATCCAAATCTGGATCAATACCAGCAAAAACATCTCGGAACAATGTTCTAGCGCCATGCCAAATGTGTCCGAAAAAGAAGAGCAAAGCAAAGGTAGCATGACCAAAAGTGAACCAACCCCTTGGACTGCTGCGAAAAACACCATCAGATTTCAAAGTAGCCCGGTCTAATTCAAAAATTTCCCCTAATTGAGAACGCCTCGCATATTTTTTTACAGTAGCAGGATCAGAATAACTTACTCCATTAAGTTCGCCACCATAGAACTCCACCGTTACACCTACTTGTTCAACACTATATTTGGATTCTGCTCTTCTAAAAGGAACGTCTGCTCTAACAATTCCCTCCTCATCTACCAAAACAACCGGAAATGTTTCAAAAAAAGTAGGCATACGGCGTACAAAAAGCTCACGTCCTTCTTTATCTCTAAAGACGGGATGTCCTAACCATCCAACAGCTATTCCATCCCCATTGTCCATTGAGCCTGCTCTGAATAATCCCCCTTTTGCCGGATTATTACCAATATAATCATAAAAGGCTAATTTTTCGGGAATTTTAGACCAAGCTTCTGATAAACTAAGATTTTCGGCTAAACCATTGCTAACTCTTCGATATATTTCTTGCTGAAAGTATCCCTGATCCCACTGATAACGAGTAGGCCCAAATAATTCGATTGGGGTCGTTGCTGACCCATACCACATAGTTCCAGCAACTACGAAAGCTGCAAAAAAAACAGCAGCGATACTACTGGAAAGTACAGTTTCAATATTGCCCATACGTAATCCTTTATATAGACGTTGAGGCGGACGGACACTAAGATGGAATAAGCCCGCTAATATACCCAATGTACCCGCAGCAATATGATGAGAAGCTATTCCCCCCGGAACAAAAGGATCAAAACCTTCTGCACCCCACGCTGGATTTACAGCTTGTACTTTTCCAGTTAGTCCATAAGGATCGGATACCCATATCCCAGGACCATACAAACCCGTTACATGAAATGCCCCAAAGCCAAAGCAAGCCACCCCTGCAAGAAATAAATGAATTCCAAAGATCTTGGGCAAATCCAAAGAGGGTTTTCCCGTCCGCTCATCAGAGAATATTTCTAGGTCCCAATATACCCAATGCCAGATCGCTGCCAAGAAACACAAGCCAGAAAACACAATATGCGTACCTGCCACACCTTCATAACTCCAAATACCCGGATTTGTTACAGTTCCTCCTGAAATACTCCAACCACCCCACGAATCCGTTATTCCTAAACGAGTCATGAAGGGAATTACGAACATACCTTGTCTCCACATTGGATCCAGAACAGGATCAGAGGGATCAAAAACTGCTAATTCGTATAAAGCCATTGAGCCAGCCCAACCAGAAACTAGAGCTGTGTGCATTATATGCACCGCAAGCAATCGACCCGGATCATTCAATACGACAGTATGAACACGATACCAAGGCAAACCCATGGAAATACCCCTTTAGCAAAGAAAAATAGACACGATGTCGCTTTATTTTATCGCATTGAAAAAGACTATCCATATCCTATGTACCTAACCCTTCTAGGGGATTCTGTGTCAGAAAGCGCGAATATTTATTTCATTCCATTAAAAATAAGAAGCCAATTCTGTTCATAAGAAGAAAGAGAAGCAGATCTATTCTATACTCGATAAGTGCCAATATGCAATGGGTAACTTGGCCAATTTGGAAAAAACGAAGAATAGATCGCTACCCCTCTTTGTTTAGCATTCAAATCACCCATTCCCTTTTCTTTATTCAATCTGTCTTACATTCCTTATATGTATAACCTTTCAATCTACGTATTAATAGAATCTATAATATTCATATAGAATAAGAATAAAAATTAAGACAATAAACTGCGGATTCTTTCTTTCTGTTCCATTCTTACGTTTCCATATTAAAGTGTGGTTTTCTTACTTAAATTTAATAATATTAATCTAATATGCCCATTGGTGTTCCAAAAGTACCTTACCGGATTCCTGGAGATGAAGAAGCGACTTGGGTTGACTTATACAATGTTATGTATCGAGAAAGGACACTTTTTTTAGGTCAAGAGATTCGTTGCGAGATCACGAATCATATTACAGGTCTCATGGTATATCTGAGTATAGAAGATGGAATTAGTGATATTTTTTTGTTTATAAACTCCCCAGGCGGGTGGCTAATCTCAGGAATGGCTATTTTTGATACGATGCAAACGGTGACACCAGATATATATACAATATGCCTCGGAATAGCCGCCTCCATGGCGTCCTTCATTCTGCTTGGAGGAGAACCCACCAAGCGTATAGCATTCCCTCACGCGAGGATTATGCTTCACCAACCTGCTAGTGCTTATTATCGGGCAAGGACACCAGAATTTTTACTAGAAGTAGAAGAGTTACACAAAGTTCGCGAAATGATCACAAGGGTTTATGCAGTAAGAACAGGCAAGCCTTTTTGGGTTGTATCCGAAGACATGGAAAGGGATGTTTTTATGTCAGCAGACGAAGCCAAAGCTTATGGACTTGTCGATATTGTAGGGGATGAAATGATTGACAAGCACTGCGATACTGATCCAGTGTGGTTTCCAGAAATGTTTAAGGATTGGTAGTGTCCGGATTTCTTGTAAAGTTATTTCACAGCTAAATTCGTGTTTTCCTCGATTTAATAGAAAATAGAAAGACTTCATGATGAGCAATCATCAGGTTAAGATGGATCTAAACCAATCCATTTTTTTCTATATACATACAACATGCCGACGGTTAAACAACTTATTAGAAACGCAAGACAGCCAATACGAAATGCTCGAAAAACGGCCGCGCTTAAAGGATGCCCTCAGCGTCGAGGAACATGTGCTAGGGTGTATGTGCGACTCGTTCAGATCATGACTTCAAACAAATATAAAAAAAATTGAAGTATCCATGATTAGTACCAATGAATAGGATATAGCTTCTCTATCCTAGATTTCTATGGTATATGGAATTTATGGTTTCCTTTGGTGCAAATCCAATTATCTAAATTGGAAATAAGAAGCAATTCTCCCATTGGTAGCAAATGGTTATCCATTAAGCGGAGGAAATAGTAATAAAAAGAAAAAGGCTTATGCTCCTTTATCTTAAAAGAACGGACTAACAGGGTCAGCTACTTAGCCAACTTTCATAATTAAATACCGTCACTGTATGGATAACTCTTATTGTGAAAAGAGCTATTTACTCTATAATGGATAGGTAGAGCCAAAGAATGTGGACTATACAAGTTCGCAATACCTTTTGATGAAAGAAAGGGCTCCGGTGTATAGAGAGGGCCTCACCGTTTAAAAGGGAACCATAGAAACGATGGAACCCACTATTTTTTTTAGTATTATTAGAATGAATTTGTTATTTCGTATAGAAATAACTGAACGGAGTGGAATAAAAAATCGTGGTTGGGAAGGTTACTATAGCAAAAGCCATTGGAATTAATATTTTATATATCGGAATAATTAGTTTTGTTATTAATGAGAAAAAGGGTGGCTAAAAGAAGAGAAATCATTAGTTATTCATTAAGGTTAATTTGATTCAATGACCAGAGTTCCGCGAGGATATATAGCCCGGAGACGACGAACAAAAATGCGTTCATTTGCCTCAAACTTTAGAGGGGCTCATTTAAGACTTAATCGAATGATTACCCAACAGGTAAAAAGAGCTTTTGTTTCCTCTCATCGAGATAGAGGTAGGCAAAAGAGGGATTTTCGTCGTTTGTGGATCACTCGGATAAACGCAGCAACGCGGGTATATAAAGTATTCGATAGTTATAGTAAATTAATACACAACCTGTACAAGAAGAAATTGATTCTTAATCGTAAAATGCTTGCACAAGTAGCTGTATCAAATCCAAATAATCTTTACACGATTTCCAATAAAATAAAGATCATCAATTAAAGGTATAAATAAAGTAATATACTGGAATAATAAAAGATGAATTCCCGGAGAGGGAACTCCGGGAAGATACAATAAATTAAGATTAAGTGGTAGGAATCAACGAGCTGGATTACTTTCTTTATAATATATATAGGTCTGGCCCTTTCGAATTCGAATAAAACATCAACAATCGGAACTTAAGTTCCGGTTGTTGTTTCTTAAATTTTGGTTGTTGTTTCTTAAGTTTCGATTGGAATTGTACTTTTGCGTTAATTGAGGAATATGTCTATTTTTTCTGGGTCTAGAACCTGTAATTATTGAAATTGACTGGGCTTGAAATTGCTTTTCGTTCTCATAGTTACGAAACGGTAAGAAAGATAAAATACGAGCCTGTTTTATAGCAAGAGTAATTAATCGTTGTTGTTTCAAGGTTAATCTATTTATTCGTCTCGATAATATTTTTCCTTGTTCACTAATAAATCTATTAATTAAACTCATGTTTCTATAATCAATTCGATCTCCCGGGCCAATCCGGGGACGCCTACGAAAAGGTTGTTTAGATTTACGAAAAGGTTGCTTGAATTTACGAAAAGTTTGCTTGGATTTACGAAAGGGTTGCTTGGATTTATTAAAAGTTTGCTTGGATTTACTAAAGGGTTGCTTAGATTTAAGAAAAGGTTGTTTAGATGTATACATGATTTATTCCTTATTTAAAATTTGAAAATTTGAAAATTCACTTCTTTATTTTATTAATTTAGGATCCAGAAGAAGTAGTTTTTCTTTGATCCATATCTTATTTGATTCATATTATAGTATATGAATACCCTCTATACATATGAAATAATATCTACCGGAAATCAGATGAGTTGATTTGTATTTTGTATTCTATACTATGTTTTCTTTATATATTAAATATGAAGTTCTTACTCTTTCTGTTGTTTGGAAAGATCAAACACACGATGTTCCTATTTCTTTATTTCGTGATGAGTCGTATGCTTGCGACAATAACGACAAAATTTTTTGAATTCTAATTGTCCGGGTGTATTGTGGCGATTCTTTTGAGTACTATATCTAGAAATCCCCGTCGATTCCTCATTGGCACCTTTTCGAACACAACTGATGCATTCCAAAATAACTCTGATTCTAACATCTTTTCCCTTGGCCATGAACCTCCTTTTCTTTTTGGATTGACTTAACTTAATTCTTCTACTTATTCTTTTATTCTTCTATTTTGAATCCGAAGAAGAAGAATAAAATTCATTAGAATAATTTTTTTTTATTCTTTAATTAAGTAATAAAAAATAGAGAAATAATTAAAGAATACAATCCTTGTCGAATTAGCAAAGATTTTGGTTCGAAATCCTTTCATTTAATTAGCCAGCCCCGCCTTTTCTATGCTCTGATTTCTGAGGCCTTATTTAGCTTGGGTACCCCTTTAAATTGAATTTCTATTTTCAAAAATGGGGTTTACCAAATTTTTAATGACTCTGAGGTTCAACCCAATCCATCTTTTCTTTCTTTTTCCTTCCGATACTAAAAAAAGATTGAAAAGGATCAAATTTTGTCATATCACGAAGAAATCTATCCCTCCCATAGCAATAACTAGAATTAAAAAAAAGGGAATGACAAAGCATCTGGGAATAAACGATTAATTTCTATCAATAAACCTGCTAAAGCACCAAACCATAGAGTACTTAGCACGGGTGCTACAGAGAGATATGTTTTTATATCCCGCATTGAAAATCCTCCTTCCTTGTTGGAATACATATATGATCATAAACTCTTGCCCAAGATTGTTATGCTATATATAAAATGAACCATATCGACGAAATTTTCCTATCCCTAAAAAAGAAAAAGATGACCCCTTCTTCCTATATATTACCAAGGAAAAGTAATCCTTCTTTTATAGGCGAAATTATATTGGATTTTATATGTATATAATTCCTTAATTATATGAGACCAAAAAGAAGAAATGACACGAGGGTTCTATATATAGATAGAGAAAGAAAGAAGAAGAAAATTATGATGTGGAAAAGAAGACAGGAATTGTGTACAATGGCATTGTACAACAATTTAATTTGGAAAAGGGATGTAGCGCAGCTTGGTAGCGCGTTTGTTTTGGGTACAAAATGTCACAGGTTCAAATCCTGTCATCCCTACCTATTACTTCTTTCTTCTTTATAGGCAGTAGCGACGAGATCAATTAAAGTAAAGTGGGTATAACTTGAATTTGTGGAGACTATACGTACGTGAGATACATTAGGAATAGAAAAAGATTTTCTTTTTGAATGAATGAAAGCGCTCTTAGTTCAGTTCGGTAGAACGCGGGTCTCCAAAACCCGATGTCGTAGGTTCAAATCCTACAGAGCGTGATTCCATCTATTTTATGTCGAAGCAGAGTAAAATAACTTAACAAAATTGAATTGTAACTCCAATTTCAATTTGACCTCCTCTCTGGTCTGGAGGAGGTCAATCAAAAAAAAAAAATGACTCAATCAAAGATCCAACTGATCCCCACGCCTGTATTGCAAATACGCAGTCACGAATAATCCCGCTAAAGTAATAGGAATTAGGCCTAAGACGATTCCAAATAGAAAAACTTCAATCATTTCGATTTGTTCGAGGGGATAAAAAAAGAGGTACGATCTATCCCTAAATAGTACTCTAAATTATCCACGAATCTCAATGACCAAGAAAAGAATTCCTAATTAGTCTGGAAAAGAGTCGTAGAATGCCAGGAATCCCAAAGAAAGATTTTTCTTTTCTGAATTATAATTATTCAGTCAATTCAAATAAGGCGTATCTTGTTCAAGCCAATAAATAGAGCTGGGGTTATAGTTAAAGCAGCCAGTAGAAAACCAAAATAACTAGTTAAAGTAAGCATGAAAGAGTTAAATTCCATTTATTTTTTTTTACTACACTACATATGTTGGTAAAGCATTTACCTAAGTTATGGAAAATTCATAATTCATCAGTTATTTTAGATAATACTAAAAAACAAGATAGAGTAAGATACAGAAGTGTAAAAGAAAGTGGATTCATCAGATGATACATGAGTCCCTAATTCCGAATCAAGAGATTTGTTGTGGAATTTGTCAATTGAGTAAAGTAATAATATTAAGAACTAGATCATCTAACCCCATTGAATGAAAAAAAGAAATTCAATTTTCAGGGAAATTTTTGAATAAGAGATAAATAAACAATTGAATTTGAAAAAAAAAACTTCTTTCTATTTTGGATAATTTCTTTTTCAATAGGACCCTCTTTTTGGAGTGAACGATCGAATATTCCCCTATTCCTTCTTATTTTAACTGATTGTATTCCATATGGAATAAGAGGAGAACAAAAGCATTCCACGACCTGCCAAGGGGCTGTTAAAAAAAAAAAAAAAAGAAAGCTCTTCCTTGAATTTACTTTATTTTTATTCCTTTTTCGAACTCCAACCAAAGTAGATTCGAAGACGAGTCACTTCAATTATCCTTTTAAGTTCTATTCTATCTTCTGTCTTTCCCTATTTCATCTCGTAAAGTTCCGCGCTCGCAGTTTGGTCAAGAAAGTTAGACCTAATCCAACAAACAATACAAGGATGAATTACGAATTATGAAAGGATAGATTTCACATATACTTGTCCTTGTATTGTGTCAGTATGAGAATATCCTTCCTAAATTATTTATCCAAACCTATTGATCATTAACTTAGATTTTCCCAAGATTTTGGCTGCTATTCCGAATTACTCTATTATTCCGAAGCCAATGAAAAGTAAGTAGAACCTACAAAAATGGGGTTTTCTATTGATGCCTTGAATAACATATAGCTTACCTATAGACAAAAAAAAAATAAAAAAGTAATTATGTTTCGGAACCAGGCAAAACCAGATTGCTGTGCCATAGGAAGGATAGCTATACTAATTCGGTATACTCAAAATACACCTTTGGTACAAAATTGACAATCTCACAAGGATGAAATATCAGTAATTTTCTATTTACTGGTCGATCCCATCTTTTACGGAATCAATTCCTTTTTTGAATGTACAAAAATTTTGGGAGTTCAGCATGTCTGGAAGCACGGGAGAACGTTCTTTTGCTGATATTATTACCAGTATTCGATACTGGGTTATTCATAGCATTACTATACCTTCCCTATTCATTGCGGGTTGGTTATTTGTCAGTACGGGTTTAGCTTATGACGTGTTTGGAAGTCCTAGGCCAAACGAGTATTTCACGGAAAGCCGACAAGGAATTCCGTTAATAACCGACCGTTTTGATTCTTTAGAACAACTCGATGAATTTAGTAGATCCTTTTAGGAGGCCCTCAATGACCATAGATCGAACCTATCCTATTTTTACAGTGCGATGGCTGGCTATTCACGGACTAGCTGTACCTACTGTTTTTTTCTTGGGATCAATATCAGCAATGCAGTTCATCCAACGATAAAACAAATTCCAACTATAGAACTATGACACAATCAAACCCGAATGAACAAAATGTTGAATTGAATCGTACCAGTCTATACTGGGGTTTATTACTCATTTTTGTACTTGCTGTTTTATTTTCCAATTACTTCTTCAATTGAGAGAAAGAAAGAGACTAATAAGAATTCTCTTATCCCATTTGGAAGGATACCATCCTTATAACTACCCATGACTGTTTTTGTCTCTAGCATGACCAATTGATAAAATGTGGAGGAAAGTAGGGGAAATGGCCGATACTACTGGAAGAATTCCTCTTTGGCTGATAGGTACTGTAGCTGGTATTGCTGTGATTGGTTTAGTAGGTGTTTTCTTTTATGGTTCATATTCTGGATTGGGTTCATCTCTATAGTAATCGGAGGGACCAGATTGTAAACATGAAAAAGTAGGAGCTTAGCGGGTCCTTACCCCCCTTTATCTGATTAGAGCGGAAAGGACCCGCGGAATTTTTATTTTACTCTTATAACGCGAATTGAATCTATTCGATTCACTCTTATGAAGCAACAAGAAAAAGAGATCACTCGAGGATCCAATATCTTATTCCACGAAGGAAGTATCCTGAAAATCCTTGATTTAGTTTCGAGTAATAAACTAATAAAACCTTAATCAAAACTATTCAACTAGCCTAAAAATAAAAAAACCTTCAATGGAAGAGTTTACTTTTTTTTTGCAAAATTTCTGTAAATTTGAAGTTGAACTTAATTAAACAAGCCAAGCAATTTGCTCACAATCACAAGAAATTTTTCCCCCGCCATATTTTCTTCCCCTCTGTTTGTCCACTACCTCGGCTAAACCTAAGCAAAAGAAAAAGAGGTCCAAGAGACAGACCCGAATAAAGAAGAAATAGTAATCTTTGACGAATTAGGAAGAAAAAGGATTCTTATTTTGATACAAGAAGAATCGGCACAAGAAAAAGGCTTTTTCTTGTGCCGAATAGACGATTAAGAAGACCTGCAATCCCTCCGAAAAAGAAGAAATTTTAATTTGATTGTTCTCGCCTTTGCCTTGGATTCTCTTCTTTTGCATGGGATATAAATAAGGAATTCCAGACATCTCATAAACAAAAAGCAGTCTAAACAAAAAAAGGATTTCCAAAATAGATCATAGATAATTCTAGCAATTGCCAATAAATCGAGGCTTTTTACCAACTTGATGGTAAGAAATCCCGGGACCTAGAAATTCATTTCGTACAATTGAACCTTTTCAAACTGTTTCTTTTTGAGAACCAAAAAAACTTGTGCCAAAATAACGGATGCGAAGAAGAACAAAAGGCCTTGGACACGTAATGGATCCTGAAGCACGATTTCTGCGTCCCCCTGACCAAAACCTCCCACATTAGGATTGCTTGTTAATGGTTGATCAAGCTTGATGGATTCCCCCTCTGAAACAAGAAGTTCTGGTCCGGGAGGTATAATATCAATCACTTGGCGTCCATCTGATGCATCAACTATGGATATTTCATACCCCCCCTTTTCTTTACGTAGTATTTTTCTTACTATACCTGTTGACGTAGCATTATAGACTGTATTGTTACTCTTGCTACCATCAGGATAGATCTGTCCTCTTCCTCGGTTTCCCCCTACATATATGGGATATTTTAAGAAATGAGCATCTTTCTTCGTAGCAGGATCAGGGGAAAGAATGGGAAAGACAATTTCACTATATTTCTTACCGGGAACAGGGCCTATCACAAGAATGTTTTTTTTATCGGGACGATAACTCTGAAAAGCAAGATTTCCTATCTTTTCTTTTAACTCAGGGGAAATACGATCGGGCGGCGCTAATTCGAATCCCTCGGGCAAAATAAGAACAGCACCTACATTCAACCCTCCCTTTTTTCCATTAGCAAGAACTTGTTTCAATTGCATATCATAAGGAATTCGAAGAACTGCTTCAAATACAGTATCGGGAAGCACAGCTTGGGGAACTTCAATATCGACGGGCTTGCTAGCTAAATGGCAATTGGCACATACAATTCGTCCAGTTGCTTCTCGTGGGTTTTCATAACCCTGCTGCGCAAAAATGGGATATGCATTTGAAATAGATGTCCGAGTTATTACGTATATCATGATCGATACAGAAATCGATCGAGTTATCTGTTCTCTTTACCCAAGAAAAAGTATTTCTATTTTCCATGTCCAATCGCAGATCCCAGAATTTCTACAATAAATTAGATAGGTAGCTAAGCTAATCTAGTTCCCTATACACGAATCTGTTGTCATTCTACTGCAACAGTTGTACTGCAATGATGAATACCTTAAAGTAGGTATAAATAGAAAGAATTTTGCTAAAATGGAAAAGGGCTTTCTTTCTAAAAAAAGATGCTTGCTAATTTGATTAATATTAATATCGGGAGATCAAATGAATTTATGCTTCACTAATTGAATGATAAATGACTACAAGCGAAGGAGATAGACGATTTAAACAAAAAAAGACCCAAAATTTCAAACATGTATCTAGAATTACTGGAAAACTACAAACAAAAATAGTGAAAATAAGCTCGTTAGGAGCCCATCCAAAATCGTTGTAGACCCAACGAATTACTAGTTCCCAACCACGGGTGGAGTGAAATCCAACAAAAAAATCAGTAACTAAAAGAATAAAAAAAGCTTTTATTGAGTCATTTAAATTATAGAAGAATTCCTGAACCCAAGAATTCAAAATGACAAGTTCCTCTTTACCCAGAAAAAAAGAACCACTTAGAATAGCCAAACAGATTATATTTGTCGAGAAATGCAAAATGGTATGGAGATGATCCTCATTATTTATTTTGACCCATTGTATTATTTCCTTGTGTATTCCTGTAGGAGGTTTTTGTACATGTGTCTTTAGTTTCCCTTTTATCATCTCGTCCAAGAGAGAAAGTTCTTCTAATTCTATGAATCTTTCTAGAATCCTTTTCTCTTGAATATCAGTTAAGAGAGTTTCGGATTGCCTGGTATTCCACCAATTCTTAATCCAAAGTTCCAGACATTTGTTAAATGAGGAAGAGACCCCCCAAGGCAAAAGTACGATAAATACAAGATATAGTAAAGAAGGCAATGCTTTCTTTTTTTTCATTTTTGATCTGTAAATGGAGTTGTTAATGAATATGCTTCATTCGCTGACTCTATTCCATTCCCTGACTCTATATGATGATATTTCTATTTCATGATATTTCTATTTCTTTGAAGCAAAAACTCTATAGGTTTGATACCCTGTATCTATTCTTCTTTTTTGTATATTAGTTATTAGTGGAATTTCAGTGCATTGGGTTCTTTCTTAGATCTAGATGGAATGAAATAGTGAAATAGAATAAAAAAAAAGCCCTTTCGGATGAAAAAGGAAGAATAGTATGCGATATATCTAACTTGGATAAAAAAAAATTAAAAGCAAATTTCTCTTATCCTCGTTTGTTCCTTCCTTTAGATAAATACTTAAAAATCCCCTTACAATAACAAATCCAATTTAGAAGGGACTTCCTCCCTGTGTTGAGAAAACTTTTCTTCTTCCAATTCTTCTTTTCTTCATTCAACTCAGTTCAAAAAAGATACCTCAAAATACTTCAATTGGTACGCGCAAGAAATAGGCCAATTCGGCAGCTTTTTGTTCAATTTCTCGTGGAGTAAAAAATTTATCATCAGTACGAGTCAAGGGAATGATCCCCTGGCCCCGGATTTCCATATAAAGAATACGACGAGGATAAAGACCCTCTTTAACCTGAATTCTAATTGATTGGATATCCCGCATAAGGAATCGAAGGAAGACGCGACGTTTTATTCCAGGGAATCCCCAACGAAAAATGCACACTATTCCCTCTTTTCTATCGAATCGGTCATAACCACTACCTACATTCCACAAAATAGTACACCACAAGTAGGAGCTAATGAATAGGCCTGCGATTCCGTAGAAAGACATCACGACCCCCTGCGGAAAAAAAAGAATTTCTTGAGATGGAAGTATAGATATAATATTCTTACCAAGATAACTGGAAATCCCAACCGATAAGAATCCTAGTGAACCTAGAAAAAGAATACAGGCCCAGAAAAAATTACCCCTTTTTCGAGAACCTTTTAGAAGTTCTACCCATATGTGTTCTGATCGCCAATTCATATTAGATATACTAAATCCAGCAGCGGTCGATTGAAATTGAGAGAATAAGCTAAATAATTTTGACTTTACTTTTTTTGATTCTGAAATCGCCTTCAGCAACTAGTACTCCTGTGAAATAATAGGTTAGATACATTGACTTTCTATTCAAAAAATATTCGTTGATTCAATTAAAATAAATAAAATAAAACTCGCTATACCTGGCTCTGCATATTCATGCATTTATGCTCGTAGCCTATATCCGCATCCATAACCGTTTTTCATTTGTGTGTAGAAAGTGTGTGTAGAAAAAGCCACATACCCTACCATATTATATTACTTACACTAAAAAATACTAGACAATCTTATTTTTTTGCACATAAAGAAATAAAGAAGTCATTGCAATTGCCGGAAATACTAAGCCTACTAAAGGCACGAAAATAGAAGGTAAGTTTAAATCCGTCATGGAATAGGTGTCTCAATTCAAATTTACTATTTCTATCTAGTCGAAAAATATCTTAAGATTCTTATGATATAATTAAGTATATCTATTATAAGGAATATTGACTATTGTATTGTATTTTTTATTTTTAGTTTGAAAAATATTCTGTAAAAAAAATGAAAGGATAATAAGAAAATTCCAAAAAAGGAGAACTAATTAAAAAGATTTTATTTTGATTTTCCCATCCTCATGGCCTTTCTATCTTTCTAATCTAATTTGAAATTGGATTCAAAAGAAAGCGGTTAGAATTTACTTCCTGCATACATACTTCTCTAGAAGCGCATACAATAATGCGTGGTAAAGGCGGAAAAATAGTATATTCAATCAAAATCAAAGGGCAAATTATCTTACCTACTATAGATCCCCTACTACCCTCTTAGACTTTAAAAGGCGATATACCACCCAAAGAAAGGGTATGAAAATGCCGGGTGGAGTTAGCTTTTCGACGAAGACCTGTCCCGTGCAGCGAAGCCCTGTTAGTAAGACCCCCCGCAATAATGGATTATAGAAGAATATTATTCCAAATACTCCTCTGGACGCATATAGTAGCATTGCGATTCCGAATCTTTTTTATTTATGAATATGAACAGAAAAAATTCATTGTATCGTTGGGTCGGAGCGGAGGTTTGGTCCAGAAAAATTAGAAACAAAACGTCTACTCTACCGCATTGAAGTCTATAGCGCTGTATTTCCACGAAAGTATAATTCTTACCATCAGGATACGATCCTTTCTTTTGAACTAAACGTCTCTACGATGGGTCCAGGTTCTATGTCCAATCCCAAATCAAGGATTTCTCGCTCTTGATCGGAGTCATAAACTAAAAAAAAACTACCTTTTTATCCTTTTTCTCAAGGTTATAGAAAACTTCCTTATCTAGTTCTAGCATTTTGAAAAAAAAAAAATGCTTCTTTTTTTACACACAGTTCGAGTCACTTGTTGACTCACGATTACGCCTGTTAAAAGTTTCAAACGTCCTCTTTTTTGAAATTGAAAGAGAGTCCTATAAAAAGGTCTAACTTCCAAACTATGTCTTTTTTCATTCATTCTCCTTTAGTTTTTTTCTCTATCTAGAAGTGGAATAGAATAACCCGGTTGAAGGGTAATGATCATACGTCTGTAATGCATTGTATGGCCCAGAATAGGTCCTATTCTTCTACCTTTTCCAGGTAGTCGATGGCTATTCACAGCTACCACCTTAACACCAAAGAAGAGTTCGACCCAATGCTTTATTTCTGTCTTAGTGAATCCCGATTCGACATTAAAAGTATATTGATTCTTTCCCAATAAACGAAGACTTTTTTCTGTAAATACTGCGTATTTGATTCCATTATCATTATCATATGATAATACTATATTTTATTATTTTATTATTTTATTTGTATTTCTTTATTGTATTATACCTTAATATATATATTCTAGATATATAGAATAGACGAATCTCAATTTGTCAAGTCTCATGATCATATCATGATCTATTTTTATTCGGCTCAATCTTTTTTTTCTAAAAAAGATTGAGCCGAGTTTAATTGCAATCAATTAGAAGAATAAAGAAGAATTACTGCATTTCATAACTGATTTTTTTCTCTTTTTATTTCGTTTCTTTTTTATTTATACCTTCTTTATCTTTAGTTTTATCTAGTTAATCAATAGTATCTACCGGCTCGAACTCGAATTTGATCGCCTTCCATACTTCACAAGCTGCGGCTAGTTCAGGACTCCATTTGCAAGCTGCTCGGATAATTTCATTACCTTCGCGAGCAAGATCGCGCCCTTCGTTACGAGCTTGTACACAGGCTTCTAAAGCCACTCGATTAGCTGCTGCACCAGGTGCATTTCCCCAAGGATGTCCTAAAGTTCCTCCACCAAATTGTAATACAGAATCGTCCCCAAAGATTTCGGTCAGAGCTGGCATATGCCAAACATGAATACCACCTGAAGCTACCGGTATAACACCTGGCATGGATACCCAGTCCTGAGTGAAAAAGATACCGCGAGCACGATCTTTTTCAATAAAATCATCGCGCAATAAATCAACAAAACCTAAAGTCATTTCGCGTTCCCCTTCTAACTTACCTACTACTGTACCGGAGTGGATATGATCTCCCCCAGACATACGCAATGCTTTAGCTAATACACGGAAATGCATACCATGATTTTTCTGTCTATCAATAACTGCATGCATTGCACGGTGAATGTGAAGAAGTAGGCCATTGTCGCGGCAATAATGAGCCAAAGTAGTATTTGCGGTGAATCCCCCAGTTAAGTAGTCATGCATTACAATAGGAACCCCTAATTCTCTTGCAAATACAGCTCTCTTAATCATTTCTTCACATGTACCCGCAGTCGCATTCAAGTAATGCCCCTTGATTTCACCGGTTTCGGCCTGTGATTTATAAATAGCTTCGGCACAAAAGACAAAACGGTCTCTCCAGCGCATAAATGGTTGTGAGTTTACGTTTTCATCATCTTTGGTAAAATCAAGTCCACCACGTAGACACTCATAACACGCTCTACCATAATTTTTTGCGGATAATCCCAATTTTGGTTTAATAGTACATCCCAATAAAGGACGACCGTACTTGTTCAACTTATCTCTTTCAACTTGGATACCATGAGGCGGGCCTTGGAAAGTTTTTGAATAAGTAGGGGGAATTCGTAGATCCTCCAAACGTAGAGCACGTAGGGCTTTGAAACCAAATACGTTACCTACAATGGAAGTAAACATGTTAGTAACGGAACCCTCTTCAAATAGGTCTAATGGATAAGCTACATAACAGATCCATTGGTTGTCTTCCCCAGCAACAGGCTCGATGTGATAGCATCGTCCTTTGTAACGATCAAGACTGGTAAGTCCATCAGTCCAAACAGTTGTCCATGTACCAGTAGAAGATTCGGCAGCTACTGCAGCCCCTGCTTCTTCGGGCGGAACCCCAGGCTGAGGACTTACTCGGAATGCTGCCAAGATATCAGTATCCTTAGTTTCATACTCTGGGGTGTAGTAAGTCAATTTATAATCTTTAACACCAGCTTGAAATCCAACACCTGCTTTAGTTTCTGTTTGTGGTGACATAAGTCCCTCCCTATAACTCTTGAATTAAGAATTCTCACAATAACAGGGTCTACTCGATGTTAATTAGGCGTAAATGAAACTTTAGCAAAAATCTCGTAAAACAAAAAGGATATTCAATTAATATAATATCAACTCATTAAAGAAAATTGAGGGCATGCTTAGGTTAATGAATATGTTTCATTCATATATAATGCGTACACCCTGTGTATGTTCTATCCTATAGGAATTCCAATATAGGAATTCGATAGGAATTGAGTTGTTGTTATGGTAAGTTAACACGGTTCGTTATTAAACCATGGATTTGATTTACCAAATCCATAATTATTGTATACTCTTTGATAGATATAGCGCAACCCAAATTAATTCCTAATCCTTATTTTACAAGTTCTTAATAGTTCTCTTTTCTTATTTTGAATGCAAATACCTAACTAAATACTAATAAAATTCTTTGTTGACAGCAATCTATGCTTCACAGTAGTATATATTTTGTATATCGAAGTCCTAGATAGGAAAGTAGAGTAGGCACAGATCCTCCACAAAAGGCAAAATGTATATGAAAAAAAAGATTGATTGAACTTTCCAATGGACTCATTCCATGAGTAAACGATTGAATGGGATTCGCTTGGGCAACGAAATCAAGTCCTGGTCCCCTTTTCTCTCTTATTGAATTAACTAATTCATTTCCTTTTTACTTTTGGATTTTTTTTGATTTGATTTGGCATTATTCAACAATAAAAAAAGAAAAATTTCGACAAATTCCTTTTTTTTAATTATGTGATAATTATGAGAACCAATCCTACTACTTCTCCTCCCGGGGTTTCCACAATTGAAGAAAAAAGTACAGGTCGTATCGATCAAATTATTGGACCCGTGCTGGATGTCACTTTTCCCCCAGGCAAGTTACCTTATATTTATAACGCTTTGGTAGTCCAGAGTAGAGACACTGCCGATAAGCAAATTAATGTGACTTGTGAGGTACAACAATTATTAGGAAATAATCGAGTTAGAGCTGTAGCTATGAGTGCTACGGACGGGTTGATGAGAGGAATGGAAGTGATTGACACGGGAGCTCCTCTCAGTGTTCCGGTCGGTGGAGCTACTCTCGGACGAATTTTCAACGTTCTTGGGGAGCCTGTTGACAATTTGGGTCCTGTAGATAGTAGTGCAACGTTCCCTATTCATAGATCTGCGCCTGCCTTTATCGAGTTAGATACGAAATTATCCATCTTTGAAACAGGTATTAAGGTCGTCGATCTTTTAGCTCCTTATCGACGTGGAGGAAAAATAGGACTATTTGGGGGGGCTGGAGTAGGTAAAACAGTACTGATCATGGAATTAATCAATAACATTGCTAAAGCTCATGGGGGCGTATCCGTATTCGGTGGAGTAGGGGAACGGACTCGTGAAGGAAATGATCTTTATATGGAAATGAAGGAATCCGGAGTAATTAATGAAAAAAATATTGAGGAATCAAAGGTAGCTCTAGTCTATGGCCAAATGAATGAACCACCGGGAGCTCGTATGAGAGTTGGTTTAACTGCCCTAACTATGGCGGAATATTTCCGAGATGTTAATAAGCAAGACGTGCTTTTATTTATCGATAATATCTTTCGTTTTGTTCAAGCAGGATCAGAGGTATCCGCTTTATTAGGGAGAATGCCCTCCGCAGTGGGTTATCAACCTACTCTTAGTACAGAAATGGGTTCTTTGCAAGAAAGAATTGCTTCTACTAAAAAGGGATCTATAACTTCGATTCAAGCAGTTTATGTACCTGCAGACGATTTGACCGACCCTGCCCCTGCCACAACATTTGCACATTTGGATGCTACTACCGTACTTTCCAGAGGATTAGCTTCCAAGGGTATTTATCCAGCAGTAGATCCTTTAGATTCAACCTCGACTATGTTACAGCCTCGGATCGTTGGCAACGAACATTATGAAACTGCGCAAAGAGTTAAGGAAACTTTACAACGTTACAAAGAACTTCAGGACATTATCGCAATTCTTGGCTTGGATGAATTATCGGAAGAGGATCGTTTAACTGTAGCAAGAGCAAGAAAAATTGAGCGTTTCTTATCACAACCGTTCTTTGTGGCAGAAGTTTTTACTGGTTCTCCAGGAAAGTATGTTGCTCTTGCGGAAACTATTAGGGGATTTCAACTAATCCTTTCCGGAGAATTAGACGGCCTACCTGAACAGGCTTTTTATTTGGTGGGTAACATCGATGAAGCTAGCACGAAAGCTATAACCTTAGAAGAGGAGAACAAATCGAAGAAATGAAATTAAATCTTTATGTACTGACTCCTAAGCGAATTATTTGGGATTGTGAAGTGAAAGAAATCATTTTATCCACTAATAGTGGCCAAATTGGCGTATTACCAAACCACGCCCCCATTAACACAGCAGTAGATATGGGTCCTTTGAGAATACGCCTCCTCAACGACCAATGGTTAACAGCGATTCTGTGGAGCGGTTTTGCGAGAATAGTTAATAATGAGATCATCATTTTAGGAAATGATGCGGAACTGGGTAGTGATATTGATCCGGAAGAAGCTCAAAAGGCACTTGAAATAGCCGAAGCTAACTTGAGTAAAGCTGAGGGTACGAAAGATTTGGTTGAAGCGAAGCTCGCTCTCAGACGAGCTAGGATACGAATCGAGGCTGTCAATTGGATTCCCCCATCCAATTGAAGACAATCCAGTGGTTTATAGTTGATACAAAGAAAAAGGGAAGAGGGGTAGAAAAAGTTATTAGATAGCGAAGCGAAGTAAGTCCAATGCTATCTAGTAATTTTTCTACCTACTTACCTACTATTGGATTTGAACCAATGACTCCCGCCGTATGAAAGCAATACTCTAACCACTGAGTTAAGTAGGCAATTTATCACCACAAAGGAAGACCCATTACTTCGATCGATTATATATTGAATCCCTTTTCTAAGCAATACCGCTCTGTTATTGGTCTGTTATATACTAAATACTAAACTAAATACTAAACAGATACAGATCAAAGGGGTATCCTCTGGCATTAGAAAATATTCATCTTGACAAGAAATTATCTATATGTTAAGATATCTCTGATAAGGGCTATAGCTCAGTTCGGTAGAGCAACTCGTTTACACGTGCGCCAATGCTTTTCAAAGGAGCTTATTATGCAATGAACATAATCGATCTTATTGCAAAATCAATGTCTTACTTCATAGATTCGAGAGAATAGGAGAACAGTAGCCTGACAAACAGTCGGTTCAGTCCGATTCAGGTGCCAATTCAGGTGCCTAATCAAATAGAACCCTTATGGATTTGCTAGTTGATAAGGTAAATATCCAGCCCACTAAATGCTAGGCGTAATGAGGATAAGGGCCTCCAAAAAACTTCTTTTCGTTCTATGAACTTTAAGGTGTATGAAGTCTCATAGTTAACTCTTGCAGTGGAACGATAGAGACTCCATTTCACTTAGGTTGATTTAATTTAGACCGGAGGCAGACCTAAGTCAAGGTAATCCTCCTTTGAAACACTTTGGTATTGCTCCTAGATAGATCATAATACAAAAAATCAATCAGAGCACAGGGAGCCATCTCATTATCTTTCCGTAAAGAAAAACTATGGTGGACTAACTGATCTTTAAATCAGTTTATGAAAGAGCCCAATGCAAAAAAATGCATGTTGGGTCTTTGAAACAGTTCAAATCATTTCGATAATAATCCGTTTGATCTGTTTTACCGAGAAGGTCTACGGTTCGAATCCGTATAGCCCTAATATGCCCTTTTTTAGATTTTAGGATCTCTATCCTATGTTTTCTTTAGTTTAGTATAGTTTTCATTTTCTCATTAGTATTTGTTTATAGACTGGATAGGCGCCTGCGACATAGAATAGAGATAAAAGCATTACCAAAGGCTCATTCATCGAAAATCAAAATCATACAGACAGGAAAAGAAAAACGAATTTCTATCAAATCAATAGAAGAAAGGATCCTTTCCCTGATTTGAATCCCGTCCTCCTTCAAATAGGATATCTCTAGACTTCCCTATAATAACTGCAATGATTTTATCCATTTTGCGAATTCCTACTTTGTTTTAAGTATATTTATTACTTTGTTTATAGATACATTATGTAAATTGATCAACTTTAAATAGAAAAAATAAAGTAAAGAGTAAATAAGAAAACAGAATATTCTGTCTCATAGTTCTGAAATAGAGTTCTTTATTTTTATTTTATAGTATTACTTCTCATTAATTATACTGCATAGATTAGTCCTACTATCTTAATTAGGTTCTAATTTAGTAGTATTCTCATTTTTATTTAATAGTCTCTTATTATTTTATTATTAAATATTAAATAAAGGATAGAGCTATTCTTTTTTCTAGAGATTCTAGAGAAAGCGAGACAAAGTGAAACGAGAAAGTTTTCTTTATATAAGAATTAGATCTACATACACCATATCTAAATAGAATGGAAATCCAAAAGAAAGGGAGTTGGGATTCCATTGGATGAATCTTTAAAGAAGATGCAGCACAGAGGAAACAAAGGCTAAACTTAAACTAAGCGCTTTTGTTTGAACAAAAAAGATTCTTGTTTCACCGAGGAAAAGAGAGAAGTTCTGGATAAATTGACAATGCTGAATTGAATTGACTAATTTAAGTTCCGCCTATTCCACATTAATGGGAGTACATTATGTTTCTGCTTCACGAATATGATATTTTTTGGACATTTCTAATAATAGCAAGCCTTATTCCTATTTTGGCATTTTCGATTTCAGGACTTTTAGCCCCGGTTAGTGAAGGACCAGAGAAGCTTTCTAGTTATGAATCGGGTATAGAACCCATGGGAGGGGCTTGGGTACAATTCCGAATACGCTATTATATGTTTGCGCTCGTTTTTGTTGTTTTTGATGTGGAAACCGTCTTTCTATACCCTTGGGCAATGAGTTTCGACGTATTGGGTGTATCCGTTTTTATCGAAGCTTTGATTTTCGTGCTTATCTTAGTTGTTGGTTTAGTTTATGCATGGCGAAAAGGAGCCTTGGAATGGTCTTAACTGAATATTTAGACAAAAAAAAAGAAGGAAAAGATTCTATTGAGACAGTTATGAATTTGATTGAGTTTCCCTTACTTGACCAAACAAGTTCCAATTCTGTTATTTCAACTACACCAAATGATCTTTCGAATTGGTCAAGACTCTCCAGTTTATGGCCCCTTCTATACGGTACCAGTTGTTGTTTCATTGAATTTGCTTCATTAATAGGCTCACGATTCGACTTTGATCGTTATGGATTGGTACCAAGATCAAGTCCTAGGCAAGCAGACCTAATTTTAACAGCCGGTACGGTAACAATGAAAATGGCTCCCTCTTTAGTGAGATTATACGAGCAAATGCCTGAACCAAAATACGTCATTGCTATGGGAGCCTGTACTATTACAGGGGGAATGTTCAGTACGGATTCCTATAGTACTGTTCGGGGAGTTGATAAGTTAATTCCTGTGGATGTCTACTTGCCGGGCTGCCCACCTAAACCGGAGGCAGTTATAGATGCCCTAACAAAACTTCGTAAGAAGATATCGCGAGAAATAGTTGAGGATCAAACTCTATCTCAAAATAAAAATAGATGTTTTACTACCAGTCACAAGCTTTATGTTAGGCGCAGTACTCATACAGGAACTTATGAGCAAGAATTGCTCTATCAATCACCATCTACATTAGATATATCTTCTGAAACTTTTTTCAAATCCAAAAGTTCAGTACCTTCCTACAAATTAGTGAATTAGGAGAGGGGCTCTTTTGTGTAGAAAAATAAAAAGCAGGGCAATCTTTCAAACTTGCATCCGAAATGTGAAATATTTATACAAAGAGGGAGAGATGAAGACAATGCAGCAGGGTTGGTTATCTAATTGGCTAGTCAAACATGAGGTGGTTCATAGATCTTTGGGCTTTGATCACCGAGGAATAGAGACTTTACAAATAAAAGCAGGGGATTGGGATTCCATTGCTGTCATTTTATATGTATATGGTTACAATTATTTACGCTCCCAATGTGCTTATGATGTAGCACCCGGTGGATCTTTAGCTAGCGTGTATCATCTTACGAGAATACAATATGGTATAGATAATCCAGAAGAAGTCTGCATAAAAGTCTTTGCCCAAAAGGATAATCCTAGAATTCCGTCTGTCTTCTGGATTTGGAGAAGTGCCGATTTTCAAGAACGCGAATCTTATGATATGGTGGGAATCTCTTATGATAATCATCCGCGCCTTAAACGTATCCTAATGCCTGAAAGTTGGATAGGCTGGCCCTTACGTAAGGATTATATAACCCCCAATTTTTATGAAATACAAGATGCTCATTGAATGATAAGAAATTCATGCTCACTTATACAACACAACTCCAGATTTTATTCAAGTCAAGGAATATTTTTAGGTTCTTTTCCTAGATGAAACGGAATACCTATTTATAATTAATTCCTAATTATACAAAAGCATTCCAGATAGACTGAGCAAAAAAAGGGTTTCATTTGGATTCCCCTATTTTGAAAATCGCATATTAATTTCCTTCATATGAACAGAAAAATAGGATGACTCAAAGAAGTTCTCTACCAGGAACTTTGTACCGCGCACATTACTTAGCACAACTAGGAAAATAAGATAAGATAAAGATAAGCAAGACTAAAAAAATATTCGTCGGAATAGCGGAATACAAAATTAAGAAACGCAAAAAAATAAAGGGGAATCTCACCCCCTTCTTTATCATAAAGAAAAGATATATTTTAAAACTTCTTTAAAAAGAAAAAGAAGTGCCTCTATATTTATATTATAGATTTATCCACTTAGATGAATAAATATTATTAATGAATATGTATCACAATCCATCTCGAGGTATTTGGATCAATACCTATTCGGTGGATCTTTTTTTTTTTTTTCTCTGCCAGGAACCAGATTTGAACTGGTGACACGAGGATTTTCAGTCCTCTGCTCTACCAACTGAGCTATCCTGACCTTTTCTTGTGCATCATCCTAGTAGAGTATTTGTATCTATGTCAATTAAAAGGACTAAAAATTAATTAAAGTATTTCAAATTTTAAATTTGAAAATGGGGGGGGTAGTCCTATGCATTGTGCATGGTTTACTTAAATAAAACTTAAAAATAGAGTGAATAACCAAGATTTCTTGCCGATACTCTAATAAAAAAGAAATCTATTCAATGAATAGGATAAGATCCATTGAGTTCTCTTCGCATTCCTTTGTGAAAGAGTAGAATGAGAAAGCTAATGAATCTTAAACCCATTGCATTGATAAAAAGAAAAAAAAGTGCATTGATAAAAAGAAAAAAAAAAAGAGGATAAATAATAATAATATAGTATAGTTAGGGAATAAAAGAGGATTTGGGGATAGAGGGACTTGAACCCTCACAACTTATAAAGTCGACGGATTTTCCTTTTACTAGAAATTTCATTGTTGTCAGTATTGACATGTAGAATGGGACTCTCTCTTTGTCCTCGTCCGATTAATCCACTTTTTTAAAGATCTCGAAAACTTTGAATTTTAATTGAAGAATTTGATTATTCAATATTCGATTGGAGTGGATTCACAATAATGAAAAAAAAAAATTATGATATGAGTTTTTTATTTCATAATCATTATCATTTCTAATTTCATTTTTAAAAAAGATAAAGAACCTATATTATAATTAGAATATAATATGAGTTCTGTGATTAATCGTTTGCTATGTCAGTATCTATACGTGTTTATTAAATGTATAAGGTATAAAACCCCTCTTTCTCTAATTTAGAACTAGAAGGAATTCCACTAACAACACAACGTAATTAACTCGATTCGTTAGAACAGCTTCCATTGAGTCTCTGCACCTATCCTTTTCCTTTGTATTCTAGTTCGAGAACCCCTTGTTTTCTCAAAACACGGATTTGGCTCAGGATTGCCCTTTTTTAATTCCAGGGTTTCTCTGAATTTGGAAGTTACCACTTAGCAGGTTTCCATACCAAGGCTCAATACAATCAAGTCCGTAGCGTCTACCGATTTCGCCATATCCCCATTTCCCTCTTCTTTGAGACCAGGATTCCTTGTGTAATTTCATCCATCTCTTAGTTTTTTTTTTGAATCATTGAGTTCATCACTCAACGTAGTCTAGCAGTTCAGTTCGACTCTATTTGAGAGACCTCGCTTGCTTATTGCAATTCAGAATTGAATTGATTCTATCCTTGATGTATTTGCAATTCAATCCGAATCAATATATCCAAAAGTTTTTATCTCCCCCACCTCCCGTCTTACTTTTTTATAGTATTCAAAATTATACTATAACGCTTGATATTTATTCTTTTTTTCTAATCAGAATTAGCAATTTTATTTACTCTGACTCTATGTTCCCCTTAGTGAAATATTAATCCTCAAATTATTAACAAATAATAAAGTCTATAATGATCGAATGAAAATACCAATAAATTCTATAATTTTATTTTTTAATATCCTATAGTTAAGCATATCAAGCTAACTTTATCTTTAAGAAGTTTTAGTATTTTTTTATTTTTATAAGTATAACTTCAAATTTAGAACTAGTTAATAGCTAAGATTAATAACTAATATCTGAGATTTTACGGATTTCCTATACTATACCTATTTCTATTTGTTACACTATTTCCGTTATGTAAGCCCACTTAGCTCAGAGGTTAGAGCATCGCATTTGTAATGCGAGGGTCATCGGTTCAAATCCGATAGTCGGCTTTTTTTTCTCTATCGATGTTCTACGAACAAGAATCTCTTTTTTTCCGAATTAAATGGAGAATCCAGGATCTTTTATGTTTTTTACCTTACAATTTTGCTAGATACAAAACAATAAAATAAATAATATATATACAAAAAAAAAAGATTTTGATGAAATTCCATTTTTTGGGGTACTTTAGTTGATTTTACTCTGTTTATCCTGTAGTTTAATTCAGTTTTAATTTCGATGTATTCTGTAATGTAAATACAATGAAATTAATTGTGTAAAATGAAATTTCAATAAAATAAAAAAAGGAGTCTTCATGTCCCGTTATCGAGGACCTCGTTTAAAAAAAATACGCCGTCTGGGAGCTTTACCAGGACTCACTAGAAAAACACCTAAATCCGGAAGTAATCTTAAAAAAAAATTCAATTCTGGGAAAAAGGAGCAATATCGTATTCGTCTTCAAGAAAAACAGAAATTGCGTTTTCATTATGGTCTGACAGAACGACAATTACTTAGATATGTACATATCGCTGGAAAAGCAAAAAGGTCAACAGGCCAGGTTTTACTACAATTACTTGAAATGCGTTTGGATAATATCCTTTTTCGATTGGGTATGGCTTCAACCATTCCTGGGGCCCGCCAATTAGTCAACCATAGACATATTTTAGTTAATGGTCGTATAGTCAATATACCAAGTTTTCGTTGCAAACCCCGAGATATTATTACTACGAAAGATAACCAAAGATCAAAAGGTCTGGTTCAAAATTATATTGCTTCATCGGACCCGGGGAAATTGCCAAAGCATTTGGCGATTGACACGTTGGAATATAAAGGACTAGTAAATAAAATCCTAGATAGGAAGTGGGTCGGTCTCAAAATAAATGAGTTGTTAGTTGTAGAATATTACTCTCGTCAGACTTGAACTTAACGAAAAAAGGAAAGGTTCATAGAATTTTCTTCCCCTTCCCCTTTCCCCGAACTAAATCGCCCTAAGACCATTACCATTAATTTGTATTTTCCCATCAACTAGCTAAAATTGATTAACCCTAGGATTAGGATCCTTTTTTCTTTTTTCCTCTATGTGTATTTTACATACCACAGTAATTTGCTATAGAGAATTTCTAATTTCTATTAAATCAAAATAAGATAATATAAGATATTATATTATTGCTGGAAAAAATTGTTATTTGATTTGATACATTGTGATCCTTAACGTTGATGAATTAAGAAAAACGGAAAGAGAGGGATTCGAACCCTCGGTAAACAAAAGTCTACATAGCAGTTCCAATGCTACGCCTTGAACCGCTCGGCCATCTCTCCTACATAACTTATTATGGAAAATAAACTGAGTGAATAGCGAGTTTTCTTATTCCTGCAGTACAGGTACAACCGCAACCACTCGGGGGTTCCATAGTTCTATTGGAAAAATTCCTTTTGATCTAAGTGGAAGGATACAGGATTTTTTACTAGAAATTGCGCTCGCTATAAAATAAAAGTTTTAATTTGGGTTTTCCCGCAACTAAAGAAAAAGAAAATGGAAGAATTCTTCTTATTGCATAATAAAATAAAGAAACCTTAGAATTCCGTTTGCATAAGATACGCTACACCATACTATCGAAATCAAAAATAGGGTATGAGACAATTAATAACTTTGAAAACACGAAATAGTTGATAACATAAGTTGTTGTTCAGAAATAGGAAAGTGGAATGAAATCCAGTCTTAGTCAAATATTTCATATCTCTTCGTGTCCAAGCAGAAGGAAAAGGATACAATTTGAGCTGAGCGGAAAATCCATATCTCTCTTATCCATTTAAAGCATATGGATTTAGAGTAGAGCATATGGATCAATCTATTTATAATTATAAGAATCGAATGTGTTTGTTTTTATGTTATTTTGTGAAGGAATGAAAACAATTCTATATAGAATGGGTTGGGAATTATGCCTAGATCCCGTGGAAATGGAAATTTCATTGATAAGACCTCCTCAATTGTAGCCAATATTTTATTGCGAATAATTCCGACAACCTCAGGAGAAAAAAAGGCATTTACTTATTATAGAGATGGTGCGATTTGACTCTTTTTTTTGCTTTTTTTTAGCCCTACCTATACCTCAGTCTTACGAAAAAGAGAGGGGGGTTGGCATAGAGAGAACCAAATTTGTAAAGCAAACAAACCCACGCTTCGGGAAGGTGAGGCGAACTAACAATTCCTTCCGTCGTGTATCCTCGATTGATGCGGCTTCAGATACTTCAATTGTAGATTTGAGTATTGAGCGAAAGGTTACACCTACAGGATATGGTATGGTATGGATTACAGGCCAATCCTACTCTATTAGTATCCGTAGGCAGCATAGGGGAGAAAAGCACTACACCTAGAAATAGGAATCAACAAGAGAAAAACTTTGTTAGAAATTACCCCTTTCCTGATCGGTATCAGGGCTGGGAAGAATGGTTGGGATAACAAACAACCATCAGGTTTGTACTTTGGATACCCCTATAACCATCAAAGATCGTTGAAGTAGCTAATTCCTCTAAATAGGAGGCGTTGAGAACAAAGAAATTATTGGAGCTATCGTTTTCCTCTAGCATTAATAGAATTCATTGGTGTTAAGAAAAACCTCTTGTGGGAAGGTTGGCTAGAGATTTCTTGGAAAAATACCAGCCCCTTTCGGTTCATAATGAGACGGGACTAATTCTATTTTGATTCTATAGATTATTTCGCTTAGTACTATTATGTACAGAAGGGAGGAGCCGTATGAGATGAAAACCTCATGTACGGTTTTGGAACGGAGATTTTTTGAATAGAATGAACGACCGTAACGGATGTTGGCTCAATCCGAAGGAAATTATGCGGAAGCTTTGCAAAATTATTATGAAGCTACGCGACTAGAAATCGATCCCTATGATCGAAGTTATATACTCTATAACATAGGCCTTATACACACAAGCAATGGAGAGCATACAAAGGCTTTGGAATATTATTTCCGGGCACTAGAACGAAACCCCTTCTTACCGCAAGCTTTTAATAATATGGCCGTGATCTGTCATTACGTGCGACTATCTCCACTATAGAAAGAAAAAAAAAAAAAGAGAGGATCAAATTTTCTAGTAAATACTAGAAAAAAAGGGCTTTCTACATAGGGATCGTAAAAACAACGATTTTTCCCTATCAGCTGTAGGAAGGAAGGACACTTCACGAGAATCAAAAACGAAGAAAGTATGGCCTATACTACTACTCTATGGATAAAGTTTCTCAAATTGATAGAGAAAGCACCGTAAAGATCAATTAGTGAGCGACTGGGTCGATACAACTAAAAAAAACTGCTTACTTATCCATGATATGGGCAAAATTTAGGAATCCGCTTATGTAATAGAGCCGATCCACTAAGGGATTAAGCAGCGGTGTAGTATCAGATCCCAAAGATAGTAAGTTCTTTTTTCTTTCTTATGGAAAAAAGTCTTTTTCAAGGATTCTATAGAGATTTCATATATGAAACCGGGATAGTTACCTCTCAGAAAATTTGAACGAAGGCTCTATATCTATCTATGCTTCATTCTTCTGAAGGTGGGAAAAAAGATCAAACTGATTATTGATAAAAATTAGGGTTTGAAACTTAGGTAATTAATTTCTTCTGCTTAACCCAAGAACAAATTGGATCGATTTTTGATAAATCGAATTCAGTTAAGATAGGGGAAATTCAGATAGCAATTTCTGAGCCGTATGAGGTAGGAAACTCTCAAGTACGGTTCTAAGGGAAGGAACTTCCTATTCCGACCGAGGAGAACAGGCCATTCTACAGGGTGATTCGGAAATTGCGGAAGCTTGGTTTGATCAAGCTGCTGAATATTGGAAACAAGCTATAGCGCTTACTCCGGGAAATTATATTGAAGCACAGAACTGGTTGAAGATTACGAAGCGCTTTGAATTTGAATAAGACCATGCTCCTTCTTTTTCATAAAATGGGTGGTTTGGTTGTTGATCCATTAATCAAATAAATTAGGTCGTAAGATCGAATCAAGAATTTCATTATATCCATTTCTTATACCTTCTATTTTATATGATATTTCATAAGAATAAACCATAGGGATAGGGTCTAGAATAGAAGTAATAAAGTGAATAAAAAGAGGGGGCAATCTAAATATTGCTAATATATTAGGACCATCTTATTAATAATTCTAATGAGTTATCTTGGAATTTAGAATCAAATAAAAAACCCTATATTATGCTCAAGGAAAGTAGATATAGATAGGAGCTTATGCCCTCAAAAAAAATACACTAGTTTCTTAAATTAAAAATAAAAAAGATTTTTTTCTTACGTCGAGAAATATTTGTTTTTCAAGATAAACAATGTCCGTTAGGCACCTAATCTTTATGTCATAATAGACCCGAACACTTGCCTCGGATTGACTTCAATATATAATTGCTCCAGTGAATAACTAAAAAAAAAATAGAAGGATGGTAGATAGTAAAGAAAAGAACTAATCACAATATCTATCTTTCAAAATCTATCTTTCAAAATCTATCTTTCAAAATATATATCTTTCAAAGATTCACTAAAAAGACAGTTGGCGGGTCTCTTTGTATGTCTTGTCCGGAAAGAGGAGGACTTAATGATTATTCGTTCGCCGGAACCAGAAGTAAAAATTGTTGTGGATAGGGATCCTGTAAAAACATCTTTGAGGAATGGGCCAGACCCGGCCATTTCTCAAGAACACTAGCTAAGGGCCCTGATACTACCACTTGGATCTGGAACCTACATGCTGATGCTCACGATTTCGATAGTCATACTGGTGATTTGGAGGAGATTTCTCGAAAAGTCTTTAGTGCTCATTTCGGGCAACTTTCCATTATCTTTCTTTGGTTGAGTGGCATGTACTTTCATGGCGCCCGTTTTTCCAATTATGAAGCATGGCTAAGTGATCCTACTCACATTGGACCCAGTGCTCAGGTAGTTTGGCCTATAGTAGGGCAAGAAATATTGAATGGTGATGTAGGCGGGGGTTTCCGAGGAATCCAAATAACCTCTGGTTTTTTTCAGCTTT
>NW_028261022.1:7500-34905 GCF_056163025.1 Triticum urartu | reverse complement strand
GGTCAGATTTATAAGTAAGTATCTCTTGTAAAATATGAGCAACACCAAATCCTTCTAAAGCCCAAACTTCCATTTCTCCTACTCGTTGTCCCCCTTGCTTGGCTCTTCCTCTAACCGGTTGTTGTGTAACAAGTGAGTAGGGCCCAGTAGAACGCCCATGAATTTTCTCATCAACTTGATGAATTAATTTTAAGATATAGGACTTCCCTATTAGAACAGGTTGCTCAAAGGGGTCGCCTGTTCTTCCATCAAATATTCTGCTTTTTCCCGGGTACTCGGGTTCAAATACCCATGGATTTTTTGTTTCTTTACTGGCTTCATATAATTCTGAAAACACAAGTTTTCTTGAAGCCTCTTGCTCATATCTCTCATCAAAGGGTGCTATTCTATAATGTTTCTTTAGCAGATCCCCCGCTAATCCGAGCGAGCTTTCAAATATTTGTCCCACATTCATTCGGGAGGGTACTCCTAAGGGATTGAAGACCATATCAACGGGTGTTCCATCTTGCAAATAGGGCATATCTTGCCTAGGCAAAATTTTGGAAATGATCCCTTTATTCCCATGTCTTCCGGCTACTTTATCCCCAACTTTGATTTCACGTTTCTGTAAAATATATACACGAACCATTATGTCGAGCGGGTCCCTTTGGATCCATTTCACATCGATAACGCGCCCTCTTCCACCTATAGGTAATTTCAGAGAAGTTTCTTTTGAAGTGGAAACCTCAAGGCCAAATATGGCCCGTAATAATCCAGCTTCCGCGATATAAGATGATTCGCTCGCTATCTGAGGCGTTAATTTACCTACTAAAATATCACCAGTTTCTACCCAGGATCCCAACCTAACAACTCCATTTCTGTCCAAATTGCGGAGTAAATGTTCTTCTAGATGTGGTATTTCTTTAGTGATTTTTTCAGCGGAGCCCTGGCTTGTCGTATCCGTCTGAATTTCATATTTCCGGATGTGAAAAGAGGTATAAATATCTTCATATACCAAACGTTCGCTAATTAGTACTGCGTCTTCAAAATTGTAACCTTCCCATGGCATATAAGCTACTAATACGTTTTTTCCTAAAGCAAGTTCGCCCCCAATTGTAGCAGCTCCTTCTGCTAAAATTTGTCCTTTTTTAATGGATTTACCCCGTGGAACCCGGGGTTTTTGGTGCATACAAGTATTTTTGTTAGAGCGACGGTGGTTAACTAAAGGAATACTTATAGTCTTCCCACTACTTGATAAAAGTATCTTATGACTATCAGTAGAAATGATCTTTCCCTCGCGTTCGGCTATAATGGAAACCCTCGAATCTAGAGCTGTTTGGCGTTCCAATCCAGTTCCAACAATGCATTTCTCGGACCGAGAAAGCGGAACTGCTTGGCGCTGCATATTAGAACTCATTAAAGCCCGATTCGCATCATTGTGCTCAATAAAAGGAATGAGAGAACCCCCAATAGAAAAATATTGGAAAGGAAAAATACTTCTAACATGAATCTGTTCCCATGCAATAGTCAAGAATTCTTGACGGTATCTAGCCGGAACAACCTGTTCTTCCTGAATACCTTGATTCAAGGACAAAGAATTTCCTGCTGCTATCATATAATATTCATCTCTATTTGGTGATAGATAAACCACCTGTCTCTCTTTTTTTTCTTTTGCTTTCTCAGCAGATATTTCATAAAACGGACTCTCTATGGATCCCCACAAGTGATCAATTCTCGCATGAATTGTTAAGGATCCAGTAAGTCCAACATTGATTCCTTCAGACGTGTCAATTGGACAAATACGCCCATAGTGACTCGGATGAATATCTCGGCTCCGAAAACTTGCGGTTCTCCCCGTCAACCCTCCAGGACCTAAACAACTCACTTTTCGCCCATGAACAGTTTGTGTCAATGGATTCGTTTGATCAAAAACTTGAGATAACGGGTATGTGCCAAAAAAGGTCTCATAAGTAGTTATTAATAAAATTGAAGTTGAAGTTGGAGTTACCAAAGTTTGGGGAGTCGGTTTCGATTGACGTATGAATACTCTACGAATAGTTTTTTGAACTGCATGTTGTAAACGACCAAGAGCCAATCCGAATTGATCTTGTAACAGATCCGCAACCGAACGAATACGTTTATTTTTCAAGTGATTCATATCGTCATCGTCAAGTATACCCGTTCCAAATTTCATTCCAATCAAATGATCCGTAGCGGCCAATACATCTCGTGGTAACAAGAATGTATTGTTCTGAGGAATATCAAGATTAAGTCTCCGATTCATATTTCGTCGACCAATCCTTCCTAATTCACATTTTTGTTGAAAAAATTTCTTTTGTAATTCCTCGCATAAGGACTCCGAAAATACCAGGTCCCCACCTACACAAGCAAATTGTTGATAAAACTCCAAAATAGCTTTTTCTTTTGACTCAATCCTCTTCTTCTCTTTAGCATTCGGGAAAGACAAGAAAATTTCAGGGTAGGAAACATTATCCAGAATTTCTCTTAGATTCGAACCCATAGCTGATGATAGAACTAGAATAGATATCTTTTGTTTTCTACTCACGCGAGCCCATATCCTTTCTTTTTTATCAATTGCTAATTCCGATCTCCCCCCCCAATCTGATATTATAGTGCCAGTGTAGATAGAAATTCCCTTATGATCTAATTCCGAGCGGTAGTAAATACCAGGACTTAGCAATATTTGATTGATCACAATTCGGTATATTCCATTTATAATAAAGGTTCCTAAGGAATTCATTATAGGAATGTTTCCGATAGAAATGGTTTGCTTTTGCACATCGAAACCAAAAATTAATCTCGCAGATACATATAATTCGGAAGAATAGGTGAGTGATTCATACACAGCATCTCTTTCTTTTATCGAGGGTTCTAGCAGTTGATATCCTTTCGCAAATAATTGAAATGCAATTTCGTGATCTGGATCTTTAATTGTTGGAAACTTGTCAAGTTCTTCTGCCAAGGCTTGATTAATGAACCTACAAAATCCCTCGAATTGGATCTGACTAAATCCGGGTATTGTGGACATTCCCTCGTTTCCATTCCGGAGCATCTTAATCTTAAGTTTCCTGTTTATCAAAGAAAAATTCCATTATCAGCTCACTCTTCATCAATCCCTATGGATCGATCTAGCAATCATGGAATCTATATTCTGTTTACTGAATCACATGAAATTCTAGGGAACTCCACATACGTATTTCATATATGTATTTCATACATATGAATAGAGACCATTTGGACGAAAGTTCGAGTTTGCCAGGGGTACAAATGAAATGAAAATGAATTGATAAAACATTCCTACAAAAAAAATTCTGCCACTTATACTTTATGTTATGATATTCTAATCAGATTGGATGGCAAAGATTTCTCATTTTATCTCCTTTCTATGAATGTAATAAAGCCGTAATATAATATACTAGAAAGTTTGACTTTACTTCGATTTAGAATAGCGTGCTTACTTTAATTTCTCAAAATAATTTGAGGGTTCTTTTTTATTTCGGATCGGAGTAGTATAATTGCTAGAAAATTCAGTATTTCATTGTGGAATTCTAAAATAAAGTAAGTCCCTTTTTTAAGTACATGCCAATCTAGTTATCCACCTCTCCCCATATCCATGCTTTTCTTTTATCGTAATTTCACTTGGGTACGCCAAGATAGTCAGGTTATACTCTATATCAGAGCAAATTTCCTTTTTTTATTCAAGATATTTAATTTAATACTTTGAAAAATTAAAGCATGATTCCCCATAGAGATATGTACATAAAGGGGATCTTTGGATAATAATGCTGTTCGGACCTAAAGTTTACCTATACACGGATTAAGCATAAAGCCATAATATTTTATTATGCCATTGAAGGGGGGGGAGATAATACCGATTTAAGAGTAGTTCACTACTGCAATAAAAAAAAGAGAATTCTAGTTAACGGTTCCAATTTATTCTGAATTTTGCAGCCTGTGAATAGAAATCCACTTTTTCTTCTTTTTCATCTCAATAGAAAGAAATGGGAAGTTTTATTGTGTTAACAATGTATGTTTTAAGATAGAATCTATCGAGGAGAATAATAGAAACTGGATCAAAAAAAGCAGGAATAGATTTTTTGAAAAAGATTGGAAAAAAGTAAGTAGAATTATATTCAAAATAAAAGGGGCTTTTCGTAAGAAAACGTGGATGAATACTTGCTGTTTTCTAGATTTTTGATCGGATTTTTTGGCGGCATGGCCAAGCGGTAAGGCAGGGGACTGCAAATCCTTTATCCCCAGTTCAAATCTGGGTGCCGCCTGATCAATAAAATACTTAGGTTTTTTTTATAGTGCTGATCGAATTCGATAAATTTTTACTTCGCATAAGTTCGGGCAAGAGAGTAACTGGGCCTGCCGATACTGGGTTTAGAGAAACCATACCATAGTTCTATCCTCAAACTAGGGTTAGGGTTTGTTTTGACGGTAGTGGCCAAAATGGTTATCAATAGGGGTGAGGTAGTGTTTCCTTATTCTTTTATTATATGAATTTGAATTGGTTCTTAATTGAGATTCGATTTGATAATTTTAAAATACGAGGATAAGATGTCAGAAATCTTGGTATCCAAAGAAAGGTCCCTAAGGGGCATTCTTTTTTTTTTTCAATCTAAGATTCAAGAAGGGACTCCACGAAAGAATATCAAGACTTACTAATTATTATACATTTTTTTATCGTACATCTTATGTTACCTACATACACTAAAGTAAGGACTACTTAATTCTAACGAGAATCAGATTAAATAGGTCGATCAAAAATCAATTTAGGAGTTGTATTATGGATAAAATCTCTTCATTCTTTCATAGAATGATACAAAGCAAGGCTGCAGGGTTTAGGTCAAAAATAAACATTAGGTAAGGTAGGTATCCAATAAATATTTATCTATCGATAATTTTATGGTATATTCGGGCGTCCTTTGCTTAAAAAAAAAAAAAAGAGTAACAAAAGGAATAAAAAATCTTCCTATTCCCGCTTCTTCTATTCAGGACATCATTCCCGTACTCTTTCTTTTTTAAGGAAAAAAGGGCTATAGTATCTCGTATTTTTAATGCTCTCTAATTCTACCAGAATTCCTATAAGAATTTGTTAGGAGTAAATTCCTTGAACTGATTGATCCATGGCCTTAGGGCGGAATCCCTTTTTGACTCTGTACCCTTGATTCCACTATGATTATTGATCAATAGTAGAATAATCCCTTCATAGAAATAGGAGACATAATTTAGATGGATATAGTAAGTCTCGCTTGGGCTGCTTTAATGGTAGTCTTTACATTTTCTCTTTCACTAGTAGTATGGGGAAGGAGTGGACTCTAGGGATACTACTAATTGATTAAGTAATCAAATTGTTGTATCAATTCTTTTCTTTAATGGATCATTTTGCATTAATCATTTTGTCAAACGTTATTCTTTAATCTTTTTCTTTAGTTTTGTTTCACTCCTGTAAGAAACTCTTGTATTGTAAGTTGTAATGTAAGAAAGAGCCATTATACCAATTCAGAATTTCTACTAGAAATGACGAATGGTTAAAAAAAGTTCTATACATAAGAAAATTAGACTTTCTTCCACGGAACTATTCACGGCATATCACACATTTTCCATTTCCTTTTACTTTTTACTATAGTCTATTCTTCATATTATTTTTCTTTCCTTCCATGGATTCTTTGGTCAAGAATTGTCTTAGATTTTTTTATTTTGACCTGATTGAAATTAAGTGGATGCAATGAAAAAAGAAATTGAATTAGACTACTTAACTATTTCAATCTACTAATCTATTCTATGTAGATTCAAAGATAATATAATAGAAAGAATCTAAAGTGTCGTAGAAAAAACTATATGTAGTTCTTTCTACCACACTTTAAGATTCCAACCAGATCCTTTCATTTAAGACTTGGATTTTTTTTATTTAATCCCTTTTTAATTTCTTCAATGATTAATTGGAATTCCAATTAATTATTTTGGCTGACTGTTTTTACATAAATAATAAGTAAAAAAGAAGTAGGAACTAGAATGAACAGTGCAGTAGCAATAAATGCGAGAATATTGACTTCCATAACCTCTTTATTTTTTATTTTCACAATAACTCGGGATGTAATCCCATGGAGAGGAAAAAGGGGTATCTTGTAAATTCAAGGGTAGGGCTTGCATTCTGATAATACTGAATCAATTCAATATTATGAATATCGGATCTATCAAATCAATTCATGGATGAGAGTTATATTTCACGGATGAGAGTTATATAGTATAACATAGGAAGATCCTCTATCCACACTAAGACCAAAATGGGTTTTTTGATTGGATTAGGAATTCCCTCTTTTTTAATCCTTTTCTACTTTTTCTTTTCTATATCTCTAACCCACGAGCTTTCTTAATCTTATACTTTCTTAATCTTATACAATTTCCCTTCCTTTTTCTTATAGTTATACATACAATTATGTATGTATTATATGACCAACTTTCACTTTCTATGGGTCACATAGACATCCAAATAAGCAGTAGAAGTGAGATGGGGAAAAGAGGTCTGAAATAAAAAGGGAATACGATTTATGTATGGATTCCGGTAAAATACCGGTACTCTATTCCATAAGAGTGGAATAGGAAATTAAGATGAGGATGGTATCATCATAAAGAAAGATAGAGTAATATAATATCCTAAATTCTACTAATCCACATATCGTATGTGTGTCTTTCTTTATCGATTGGGAGTAGTGAAAAAAAAATTCCTATATGCCCTCCCTCCCTCTTTAATGAGAGATGCAAAATAAAAAAGTGAAGTAAGGGTGCCCTGTGGGTATTTGATCTTGCTCCCTGCCCCTTTTTTTCATGGAAAAAGGAAATATCAATTTCTCCATTCATTGAACCCTAGTTCGGGACTGACGGGGCTCGAACCCGCAGCTTCCGCCTTGACAGGGCGGTGCTCTGACCAATTGAACTACAATCCCCGCGGGGTGTATGGCATACCCATTCTTAAATAGAACCATAAGAAGATTCGATTCGTCTTTCGTACTCTAAGAAATAGACGAATCATATACTACATACCCACATATTATATTATACGTGGGTATAGTGAGAGTGACATAACTAGTATGTCGTGATTTTTTATCACTAAAAATGGATAATAATCCAGCCTTCAATAAGAAAAACTCTTTTGTTTGTAAGAAAGGAATGAGAGAGATATGGATTAGAAAAAAAAATTTCCCTTTTTTCTTTATCTTTTATTTCTATAGATCAGACATTTTATTTTATGGAAGAAAAACAAAAGGATTTAGTTCATACTCACGAAGCCCTAGATTTTTGGTTTGGGCCGAGCTGGATTTGAACCAGCGTAGACATTGTCAACGAATTTACAGTCCGTCCCCATTAACCACTCGGGCATCGACCCAGGAAGAATTTATTCTAGGGTTTTTGCTAATCTATGATTAACCTCCTTTCATAATACTCCCTACCCCCAGGGGAAGTCGAATCCCCGCTGCCTCCTTGAAAGAGAGATGTCCTGAACCACTAGACGATAGGGGCATCACTAGACGATAGGGCCATATACAACCGCTCGTGATTATACTATAATCATAGTATGAGCAGTTTTTTGGAATTGTCAATATACTCGAAAAGTATAAATAGATCCAAAGCAAAGAGTTTTTCCAACTTTTCTGTTATGTTTTCATCTAGGATTTTTTTTAGTTGATCGTTATAGATTAATTCTCCGTGCTTCATTTAGTGTTCATACCAAAAATGCATCCATCCCGCACTAAGTCATAAAATTCTCTAAAAATATAGAGAAAGTTTCAAAAACAAAGAAAAAAAGTGAATCAATTTAGTAGAAAAGTACTCTATCAGATTCGAACCAACGACTTACGTCTTAGCACGAGATTACTCTACCACTAATTTAAAAAGCCCTTTATCGGATTTGAACCGATGACTTATGCCTTACCATGGCATTACTCTACCACTGAGTTAAAAGGGCTTTTTATTTAATTCAAAAATTAGCCACTTGGATTTCCCATTATGGGTCTACTGCATAATGTACATATTATATATATAATATATAGAGATAGAGAGAGAGACATTATGTAGAGATTGTATATGTATATATCGATATCTTGAGAGCTCAAAATAAAATTAATAAAAAAAAACATACCCTACATAACATATCCAACTCTTCTTGGTTCAGGGTTTTCCGTTTCCGAAGACTAGTAAAATAGGCGGATTCTGGAACCCCAAGGATTCAACGGTATATGGATATGGAAAATATAAGATTTCCGATCCTAGCGGGAAAAGGCGGGGAACAGATACCCAATAGGATATAGGATCCTTGGGAGGAACTTTTGGTAATGGCCTTGATCCTCTATGCTATTTTTTATGTGTTCTTAGTTCTATTGAACTTTTTGCATTCTTTTAAACAAGAATCTAATAAACTAGAATTGAGTCAGTGGAAAAAAGGAGAGAGAGGAAAGTGTTAAATGGAGAGAGTCGACTAATCAGAGACTTTTAGGATCTTCTTTACATCAGGTAAATCTGTCGGCCCTGTCCGTTTTTTTCTTTAAGTTACGACTCTTTGCTGCTTACTTCTATCAAGCCATAGGGAAAGTCTATGATGAATTTGGAAAACTCATCTCACTCTTACTCTATGGCTCGGACTTAATGGGGGAAGAAAACATCTTCCATAATTTCTTTTTTGTTCAATTCTGGACAAAAAAGAAAAGGAAAAAAGGAATTTATAGGGACAGTGTTACCCCCTATATCCCCTAGTTTATATTGTAGGAATAATAAAACAATTTAGCAGTCTGACACACTTACGTCCTTGCAAAGTAAATAATTATTATTGTAGTCGTAACCGTAGAATAGGATCCTAATCAAAATAAATACATTTGGTTCAGGCGCTATTAGCATGGTAAGAAAAGATTTTTTTTACAGACCAGAGGGGCTATCTAAATCCTAAAGTAAAGGCGAGCGATCGAAGTAGAAGTACCAACGGCTCAGTGTCATGAACCTTCTCCATCTGATTCAATAAGGGGGAATTAGCCTTCTTGTCAAATGGCTATCCTTGACAAAGGGTACCATTTATACCATAATCTACAATGTAGCGGGTATAGTTTAGTGGTAAAAGTGTGATTCGTTCTATTAATAACTGAATTTGAAATGATATACTTAAGGCATCCTTAAGTTTTTTATTTTTATATTCCGATGAAAACTTTAGTTCTTATAAAGGATTAAATCCTTTTCCTCTCAATAGCATATTGAGGAAGAATATACATTCTGGCGATTTGTATCCAAAGACTAATTTAAATTGCATCCAAAATAAAAATAGGATTATGAGTACAGAGTCGCGAAGCATAATTTTGCATTGGATTAAGTATTCCAATTTTGAAAATATGAGTAAAGGATCTATGGATGAAGATACAAAAAAGTTGATTTCCAATCGTAACTAAATCTTCTTAAAATAAGGAATAAGGAAGCCAAATAGCTAAAAAACGATAGTTTTGGTTTACTAGAACCATCCGCATATTGTTTCAGCTCGGTGGAAACCCAATTCTTTTCCTCAGGATCTCTTGAATGAAATTAGGGAACGAAGTAAGTAGATTAGATGAATTTAGATAGAATTTCTATCTCCTACTCTATAAGGATCATCTAGAAAGCGGAGAGCTTTGGTTCCATTCAAATAGAAAAGCTGACATAGATGTTAAGTGGTGAGAATATCCATAAAGGAGCCGAATGAAATCAAAATTTCATGTTCGGTTTTGAATTAGAGACGTTAAAAATAATCAACCAACGTCGACTATAACCCCTAGCCTTCCAAGCTAACGATGCGGGTTCGATTCCCGCTACCCGCTCCATTCTGTATAAAAGGAGTATTCTATTTGTCTAGACATGTTAGAGGCTTGTATTCAAGCCTTTTTTGTCCACCAGTTTCTGGTACTCCAGAGCGGAGTAGAGCAGTTTGGTAGCTCACGAGGCTCATAACCTTGAGGTCACGGGTTCGATTCCCGTCTCCGCACTTAGCAGTCTGTATAAAAGGACTATTCTATTTCTCTAGATATGTATGGTAGAGGGGCGTATCCAACCCTTTTTTATTCATTAGTTCCCGGCCCTAGAGGGCAAAATTGAGCAGTTTGCGAAGTCACTTGCCTTCAAAAAAAGAAGGCGCAAGGCCTCTCCCTACCCTGCAGAAAATAAAAATGAAACGAAAGGGACAGTCTACCTCTCCCTTCCCTTTAAAAAAAGTTTGCCCGTTGTTTGTCTCAGTTAATACCCAATTTTTGGAGCTCTGTTGGCGAGTTCTATTTCTGCCTCTGGAGCGCCCTCTTTTTTTGAGTGGGATGCAAAGGAAGGGTAAGATAGTAAGGGATACGGCACTAGACTAACACCTAATTAATACTTAATTTAATATAAGTAGTTAAACAGTTAACTAGACTAAACTTTTTATCATAGTACTTTGATAAATTAAGCGGGCGAGCGGCGGGAATCGAACCCGTATCTTCTCCTTGGCAAGGAGATATTTTACCATTGAACTACGCTCGCTACGGTATATATTTTATAGCGTATATCCGCCTGGGTCGACCTTCTATGTCTGGGTCGACCGTTTCATTTCATTTTCTATTATATTAGAGTTTTCCTTTTTTTATTATCTGTCAATGAATATTCTAATGGGAATGGAATTTCATAATACTGAAAGAGAAGAGCTAGCAATTCGGAACGCAAATTGCGTTTTAATACGTCTCACTATTCTAATTTTTTAGAAGAAATGGCCTTTATTATTTCTTTTTTATGGGGTTAATAAATATTAACCAAATTTCATTTAAGAAATGAGAGAATTCAGAATAGCTACGAGAAAGACTAGTCCAATCCATAATGATGTACCGGAAAATACAACATTTTTATTATTTGACCAACCATCAGGAGAAGCAAATACAAGGGGTACACTAATTACTAAGACTGAGGAAGTCGCAATTAATGCAAAAACAGCTAATTGGAAAGCAATAGTCATATTTCTAATCCTCCAAGCTACCATCAAATAAAGTTGACTACATATTTGATCCCTCACTTAAACCAAAATTGTAAAAAAATACAAGAAGTAGGAGGGGTTTAATCATGAATCCATTGATTCTTCTCTTTAATTCAAATTTATTACTTAAACCGCTTTTTTATTTGGATATGGGGGTGAGAAGAGATTATTTACTCTTTATTTCACAAGCGGGTATAGCGGATCCTGTATCCGTGTATACAGTATACAGAGATATATCGAAAAGGAACTTGTATCTGATATCTTTCTAGAGGCTAATAAATCTTTTTATTTTTTATATGGCTATGTTCTATTTGTAGGAGTAAAATAAGGATTAGGCTGTGGAGAGATGGCTGAGTGGTTGATAGCTCCGGTCTTGAAAACCGGTATAGTTCTAGGAACTATCGAGGGTTCGAATCCCTCTCTCTCCTTTTGCTTATTGAATACGTTTGTTTCTTTCATTTTTATTTATTTTTTTTTTCTGTCCCTTATCTTTCTTTCATAAAAAGGAATGAATGGCTCGGCTAGATGGAATAACCGAGCCAGAACAGAAAAAAAGTAGAACAGGTATAAATAAGAAAATCTTAGTTAAGAGGGTTCATGTAAAGAACAGGTTCCAAATCACGATCGATTCCCTTTTCAAAACCTGCTGCAGCAGCTCGGGCTCTTCCTGCATGCCATAAATGGCCCACAAAAAAGAAGAATCCTAGAACAAAATGAGAAGTTGATAACCAACTTCTAGGAGAGACATAATTAACTGCATTGATCTCGGTAGCTACGCCACCCACGGAATTTAAAGAGCCTAAAGGAGCGTGGGTCATATATTCTGCTGAGCGTCGTTCTTGCCAAGGTTGTATGTCTTTTTTCAACCTACTCAAGTCCAAACCGTTGGGGCCCCTTAGAGGTTCTAACCATGGAGCACGAAGGTCCCAAAAACGCATAGTTTCCCCTCCAAAGATAACCTCCCCAGTTGGGGAACGCATTAGATATTTACCTAAACCTGTGGGTCCTTGAGCGGATCCCACATTAGCTCCAAGACGCTGGTCTCTAACTAGAAAAGTAAATGCTTGAGCTTGAGAAGCTTCTGGCCCGGTGGGTCCATAAAACTCACTCGGATAAGCTGTATTATTGAACCATACAAAACAACAAGCGATAAAACCAAAGACAGATAAAGCAGCTAAACTATAAGACAAGTAAGCTTCTCCAGACCATACAAATGCACGGCGAGCCCATGCGAAGGGTTTGGTTAAAATATGCCAAATTCCGCCAAATACACAAATAAAACCCAACCATACATGCCCACCAATTATATCTTCTAAATCATCTACACTAACAATCCACCCTTCTCCACCAAAAGGAGATTTTAGTAAATAACCAAATATAACACTGGGACTAAGGGTCAAATTGGTAATTTTTCTTACATCTCCCCCCCCAGGGGCCCAGGTATCATATACACCGCCAAAATAAAGAGCCTTGAGTACTAGAAGAAAAGCACCTAGACCTAACAAAATTAAGTGAATACCCAAAATTGTAGTCATTTTATTTCTATCTTTCCAGACATAACCAAAGAATGGAAAAGATTCCTCAAGAGTCTCGGGTCCCAGAAGCGCGTGATAAATGCCACCGAAGCCTAAGACTGCGGAGGAAATTAGGTGAAGTACGCCAGATACAAAGTACGGAAAAGTATCTAGAACTTCCCCCCCTGGCCCTACTCCCCAACCTAGAGTAGCTAAGTGTGGAAGTAAAATCAACCCTTGTTCATACATGGGCTTTTCTGGTACGAAATGGGCCACTTCAAATAGGTTCATTGCTCCGGCCCAGAATACGATTAATCCGGCATGAGCTACATGAGCTCCAAGCAGTTTACCGGACAAATTGATAAGTCTGGCATTCCCAGCCCACCAAGCAAAGCCGGTGGTTTCTTGGTCACGACCAGCTAAAACGAAAGTTCCATTAAAGAGCGTTTCCACGTGGTAGAACCTCCTCAGGGAATATAAGATTTTCATGAGGCTGATCCTGAGCTGCCATCCACGCACGAATACCCTCGTTTAAAAGAATATTTTTGGTGTAGAAAGTCTCAAATTCAGGATCTTCCGCTGCACGGATTTCCTGGGAAACAAAGTCATAGGCACGTAAGTTCAGAGCCAAGCCAACTACGCCAATAGCACTCATCCATAAACCGGTGACGGGTACAAATAGCATAAAGAAATGTAACCAACGTTTATTGGAAAAAGCAACACCAAAGATTTGGGACCAAAAGCGGTTAGCAGTGACCATTGAATAAGTTTCTTCAGCTTGAGTTGGGTTAAAAGCACGGAAGGTATTTGCACCATCACCGTCCTCAAATAGAGTGTTTTCTACGGTCGCTCCATGAATAGCGCATAGCAGAGCCGCACCTAATACTCCGGCAACTCCCATCATATGAAATGGGTTCAACGTCCAATTATGAAATCCTTGGAAGAAAAGGATGAATCGAAATATCGCTGCTACGCCAAAACTCGGCGCAAAGAACCAACCAGATTGCCCCAGTGGATAAATAAGGAATACAGAAACAAAAACAGCAATTGGACCAGAGAATGAGATTGCATTATAAGGCCGCAATTGAACAGACCGAGCAAGTTCAAATTGGCGTAACATGAAACCTATTAGTGCAAAAGCCCCGTGGAGAGCTACAAAAGTCCATAGACCGCCTAATTGACACCAACGAGTAAAATCTCCTTGTGCTTCGGGCCCCCATAGTAGCAACAAAGAGTGTGCTAAACTATTGGCAGGGGTAGAAACTGCTGCGGTTAAGAAATTACAACCTTCCAAATAGGAACTAGCCAATCCATGGGTATACCAAGAAGTTACAAAAGTTGTCCCTGTAAACCAACCCCCTAAAGCGAAATAAGCACAAGGAAAGAGCAATAGGCCAGACCATCCTACAAAAACGAAACGGTCCCTTCGTAACCAGTCATCCATAGTATCAAATAGATCATTTTCTTCTTTAGGAATTCTACCAAGGGCTATAGTCATAGTGATCCTCCTATTCAATTACTTCAACCATTTCCGAGCACCTCATATCACTTTCCAAGGCATATGATAGTTTTATTATCTGTGGACGATTTCTTTCTCGTTCAATGCCCTTTTTCAATGGTCTCGAAGAGAGAAATTTCCCATTTTTATCTATGGAGTCACAGTCACAACCGAGGTCGTGGTAAATCCATGAATTTGATTCGATTTGTTTTTCTTATACTATTTATTTGTTTTTCTTATACTATAGAAATAGAAATAAATTGTTTTTCTTATACTATAGAAAGAAATAAACCTTTGAATTCAGCATTATTCCAAGACTCCTATTTCAAAGTCTATCTTTTAAGGGAAAAATGCAAATAAAAGTAACCCTTCTTTTCCCATTCCCTCTCTATTGCATGGGTGGAAGAACTAAAATAATAGAGGATTCTGAAAAAAAAAAATGGACCTTCGAAATCCAATTTTATGTGTAGCGCAAAGGAGTTGCGATTTCTTCTTATTCCTATAGAACATCTAGTAACAAGAATATGAAATCGTAAATAGCGAAAAATTCTTGTCTTGCGCGGTCTAAGTCTAAGGAAATAAAAAAAATTCGCTTATACAATTTCATCTACATCGAATTTATATATCAGAATAGCGGATAGAGGCATCATTAAAGGAGTCAGGTCTACTTACTTTATGCTTCTTTCCAATTTTATGGTGGATTTGATAAGAACCCTTTTTGCTTTCTTGATAAATAATCGACAAAAAAAGCGTTTTTTTTATATAACCTGCTTGTTTTATTATAATTATAACAAGTCCTATATGGAAATGCCCGCTAAAGAGAAAATCTATTTGATTGTCTCTCGGCCAATATCGATTTTTAGAAAGAAAAAACAAGAATTTTCTTCTTTTTTTATTAACATTAAGAAAAAAGAATATAATTAAAATGGAATTGGCAATATAATTTTTATAGACTTTTGAAAGAAAAAAAAGGGGTTTTTTGCAACCGTTATTTCTTATTTCTTGCCTATATCATATCACGGAAACCTTTCGCTTTGGAACGTGGAGAGATGGCTGAGTGGACTAAAGCGGCGGATTGCTAATCCGTTGTACAATTTTTTTGTACCGAGGGTTCGAATCCCTCTCTTTCCGCTCCCTTGGATCATTTGGGACTTTCGAATTGGAAAGAATTCTGACCCCCGGATTTTCTCATAGATAAATGTACGAAACAAATCCAATAAGAAAAAAAAAAACTGAATTTTTACTCCTCGCGTCCAGGATTCCGTCCTGGGTCATTAGATAAGAATCCAAAGATAAAGAGTGAAACAAAGAATATCACTACTGTATAAACAAAAAGTTTGAGAGTAAGCATTACATAATCTCCAAGATTTTTTTTTAAGGAATAGATTACCAGTTTTTCCTTACCACACGGATCCACTAGGATGGTTTTTTTTTATACCTAAAAATGCAAAAAAGAATTCTTGAAAAAAATTGCAAGAATTCTTTTATAATAAGCACTCTTATCAATAGCAAAAATAGGGTTAGGTGGTTAGGTATTGTGTAGGTACCTTTAGGTACCTGCTCAACCTAGGTGCAGGGGAGTAGAAAGGCTGATCCAAATTTATTGCTGTAGCTACCCATTCAATGTAGAAGAATTTAAATTTTAGAATCGAAGGTTCATAATATAAAAATATAAAACTTCTCGGCTTTTACCCATTTTAAAATTTTTTTGGAATGAACACATCATTCAATTTGGCATACAGAGTACTAAAGATTTCATCGAAAACTTACAGCAGCTTGCCAAACAAAGGCTAATAGAAAAAAGAATAGAGGTATAACAGGCATAATATCCACGATTGGATTGAAAATAGCATAAGCTTCGGGTAATTTGGCAAAGAAAAAACTAGTAGGATAAAGAACAGAATTAAAACAGATACAGGTTAAACTAAGTATATTAGGCATAACAAGCATTTCATTCTTGTAGAGTAAATAATTGGATTTTTCTTGAGTTATTTTTTTAAGGGAAAGAAGGAAAAGGCAGATTCAAAATCTTTTTTCTTCGGACTTTCCCAAACACAAAATACCTCCTTGTATTCGCACTCTCAAATGAGAGTGGAATAAATTCGACTTTCATATAATATCTTAATAGAATTCCATGTAATGATCAATGCATTTTTTTGATTCTATATTATCCGCATGTGTAGAATACTAGCAAGAGAATATCCCTCCTTTTTTATGTAATTGAAATGGTATTGACGAATAACAAATAAACATACTAGTGTTTATTAGTGTCGCATAAAACCCGAAATGGGGCGTGGCCAAGTGGTAAGGCAGCGGGTTTTGGTCCCGTTACTCGGAGGTTCGAATCCTTCCGTCCCAGATTGTTTCTGATGAAACAAACGGTGAAATCATATAGTATTCCGTACGAGACAAAAGTTTATTAAAGAGAATAATGATATCTTATTCTTTCTCAGAAAACATAATAAAGTCTTAAGTCCAGTCAAATTGACTATCTTTATTTTCATGAAAAAATGGGATCTATCAAGCACATTCAGGATATGCCTCTACTATAAAATCACTTAGTCATATTTTTTTCTTCCTTTTGGTATTCGAGTTGAAGAAGTACGAGAATTCTATAACTACCAAAAACTTTCAATCTTTTCATTGGAATAGTTTATTTAGTTATTATAGTTAATTGTTTTTGGTACTGAAAAAATATATTACTACTAGAATTCTAATTCTAGTAATTAAATTAATTAAACTTTTTTGGAGGTTGATAGTTTATTTATTGAGGAAGAGTCAATCCTTCTTTTCTCACTTCAAGATTGATCATCTCGAGCCATCCGTTGAGGGTGGAAATTTAAGAATAAATAAGTTTTAAGCAAACTTGTTTAGTCGTCTTTTTCAAACTATGTTTCATTCATATGATAGAATTTTAATATGGGTTTAAATAAATTGGATCTTGGCGGAGGCTTCCCGGATAAATACTTACTTTCTTTTATCCATATTGCTCCATAGATAGCAAGTTTTAATTAGTATAAAAAAACTAAACCAATGACTATTCATGATTCCATCCATATTGGATCAATTCTCTATACCACTTTGCAATGAAAAGAGGAATGTTTGTTATGGTAAAACTTCGTTTAAAACGATGTGGTAGAAAGCAACGTGCGACTTGAAGGACATGATCGATTGTGGATTTTGCTATCCATCATTTTCCATAGTAATGAAAATGCTCTTGGCTCGACATAGCCTGTTCTATTCGTTCCGAACCAAATTTGCGCTGGGTTTAAGTAACATAGTACACGATGGAGCTCGAGAGGACAGAATTTTTTTTATCAAGGGAAAGAATCTAGGGTTAGTGAAAACTAATAAATTAGGCCAACTTTGTCAGTCTATCCTTAATATAGAAATAAATCGAAAGGTTAAAATAAGAAGAAAGTCCAATAAAAGTATATCAGAATCAATCCCTCTTATTAGATTTCTATAGAAGAGATAAATGCTTTATCGAAGGAAATAAGAAAAAAGGGTATGTTGCTACTCTTTTGAAAGAAAAAAATAGGAATTCCCGAAGTAATGTCTAAACCCAAGGATTTCACAAATCAAAGATAAAGGATTCCAGAACAAGTAAACACAATTTTCAATTGTCTCAACAACAGAGTTGGATTAGAATAAGGAATAAAAGTCAATTCGTTCGAAATGAGACAAAGAAAAGAGTTTAAAGACGACTCAAAAATTTTGGAAGGATTTTGCCTTCGAAGTTTGTCAGGCAAAATTAGCCCACTTGAGTCATGAGTATAAATGAAATTTGTTTTTTCTGTAAGGAAATTAATGCACGTCATAGTCTAATTTCTATTATTATCGACAGAAATTCGAATCATTTTCTCGAGCCGTATGAGGAGAAAACCTCATATACGTTTCTAGGGGGGGGCGTTGTTTATCTACATCTATCCCAATAAGCTGTCTATCGAATCGTTGCAATTGATGTTCGATCTCGAAGAGAAGGAAGAGATCTTCAAAAAGTAGGTTTTTATGATCCGATAAAGAATCAAACTTGTTTAAATGTTCCAGCTATTCTCTATTTCCTTGAAAAGGGTGCTCAACCAACAAGAACTGTTTATGATATTTTAAGGAAGGCAGAATTCTTTAAAGAAAAAGAAAGAACTTTGAGTTAATTGAAGAACTAAATGAATCAAAAAATAGGATAGGAGAAGATTATTAGTATTCCTAGTTGTCTAATTATTTAGACACAATTTACCTCTTTTTTAATCCTATTTGGATTTATATTATATCGTGCCAATCCAACATAAGCCCCTATTTTATTTACTTTTTCTATCTAATTTGTTTTCTTACCATTGTATTTCCATTGACAAAGGTCTATTGAACAAATAGAATTTGTAGATAGATGGGTCTCTTTATCCTCACTCCATATTCAATTTTTCCGCCTACACTTCGCTCAAATGATAAGGGTGTTCCTCTTGCATGTATTCTCATACAATATAATATATATTTTTTATAATATATATTTTTTGTTAATAAAAATCGCTAAAAATAAGGAGAATTTGGCCATCGTGATTAGGGTCGCTCTCTTTTTTAACTTTACTTTAGTGGAATTTCACCGGACCTGTTCGTTTTGGCATTTGAGTGTTTTTCATGGTCGATAAAAAAAATCTTTTGATGTCTTGCTAGTTCAATGTTTTGACAGAAGCGCGCGGTGTAATTCCATTGATTTTTGGATTTCGATCGTATCTAAGATCCTTTTTTTATCTGGGTTGCTAACTCAATGGTAGAGTACTCGGCTTTTAAGTGCGACTATGATCTTTTACACATTTGGATGAAACAACAAATTCGTCCAGACTCTTGGTAGAGTCTAGAAGACCACGACTGATCCTCAAAGGTAATGAATGGAAAAAATAGCATGTCGTAATAAAATCAATCTTTTTTGAATGGAATCCAAAATTACGATTTTCTGGGTCTAATGAATAAATGGATAGAGCCTGGCTCCAATTCTGGTAAAATAAAAAGCAACGAGCTGAACTTCCTAATTGGAATGATTCCCCGCTCTAATTAGACGTTAAAAATAGATTAGTGCCGGATGCGGGGAAAGGTTGGGTTTTCCTATGAGTGGACCCTTTATTTTTTCTTTTTTTTTTTAGAAATCCTAATTATTCTTGATTATGGATTGAATAAGGGATGTTATGGATTGAATGTGTAAAAGAAGCAGTATATTGATAAAGAGGCTGTATTCCAAAGTCAAAAGAGCGATTGGCCTGCAAAAATAAAAAACTTGTTCTGTTCTTTTTTTTTAATTAGAACAAACATAAACTAATTGGGTAGAAAAGGAGCAGAAAAAGATCTGTGGATTAGACTCCCTTTCTTTCCAGGGTTTGTATTAAAAATGCAACACCCTGTTCTGACCATATTGCACTATGTATCATCATTCGATAAACCGAGAAATGCTTCTTCTCTCTGATTCAAGTAGAAATACAAATGGAAAAATTCGAAGGGTATTCAGAAAAACATAAATCTCGTCAACAATACTTTGTCTACCCACTTCTCTTTCAGGAATATATTTATGCATTTGCCCACCATTATGGATTAAATGGTTCTGAACCTGTGGAAATAGTTGTTAGTTGTAATAACAAGAAATTTAGTTCACTACTTGTGAAACGTTTAATTATTCGAATGTATCAGCAGAATTTTTTGGATAACTCGGTTAATCATCCTAACCAAGATCGATTATTGGATTACAAAAATTATTTTTATTCTGAGTTTTATTCTCAGATTCTATCTGAAGGGTTTGCGATCGTTGTGGAAATCCCATTCTCGCTACGGGAATTTTTTTGTCTGAAAGAAAAAGAAATACCAAAGTTTCAGAATTTACGCTCTATTCATTCAATATTTCCCTTTTTAGAAGACAAATTTTTGCATTTGGATTATCTATCACATATAGAAATACCCTATCCTATCCATTTGGAAATCCTGGTTCAACTCCTTCAATACCGTATCCAAGATGTTCCATCTTTGCATTTATTGCGATTCTTTCTCAACTATTATTCGAATTGGAATAGTTTTATTACTTCAATGAAATCCATTTTTTTTTTTCAAAAAGAAAATAAAAGACTATTTCAATTCCTATATAACTCTTATGTATCAGAATATGAATTTTTTTTGTTGTTTCTTCGTAAACAATCTTCTTGCTTACCATTAGCATCTTCTGGAACTTTTCTGGAACGAATCCACTTTTCTAGGAAGATGGAACATTTTGGGATAATGTACCCTGGTTTTTCTCGGAAAACCCTATGGTTCTTTATGGATCCTCTTATGCATTATGTTCGATATCAAGGAAAGGCAATTCTTGCATCAAAAGGCACTTTTTTTTTGAAGAAGAAATGGAAATGCTACCTTATCAATTTCTGGCAATATTATTTCTGTTTTTGGACTCAGCCGCGAAGAATCCATATAAACCAATTAGCAAACTCTTGCTTCGATTTTATGGGGTACCTTTCAAGTGTACAAAAAAGTTCTTTGTTAGTAAGGAATCAAATGCTGGAGAATTCATTTCTAATAGATACTCGAATGAAAAAATTCGATACCATAGTCCCCGCTACTCTCCTCATAGGATACTTATCAAAAGCTCAATTTTGTACTGGATCGGGGCATCCTATTAGTAAACCCATTTGGACAGATTTATCAGATTGGGATATTCTTGATCGATTTGGTCGGATATGTAGAAATCTTTTTCATTATCATAGTGGATCTTCGAAAAAACGGACTTTGTATCGACTAAAGTATATACTTCGACTTTCATGTGCTAGAACTTTAGCTCGTAAACATAAAAGCACGGTACGAACTTTTATGCAACGATTGGGTTCGGCATTTTTAGAAGAATTTTTTATGGAAGAAGAGCAAGTTTTTTCTTTGATGTTCACCAAAACAACTCTTTTTTCTTTCTGTGGATCACACACTGAGCGTATTTGGTATTTGGATATTATACGTATCAATGACCTGGTCAACCCTCTTAATTAATCATTAGACGAAATTAAGAAACAGGAAAGGGTTGATAAATGATCAAGAAAAAACTTTTCTATTTTTCATTCTGAAATGTTCTTTTTATTATAATAAAGAGTAGGTGAATCAACTTACTAATTAAAAAAATTAGTAGAACTTCCTCTTTGGAATAGAAATTGGCTATTTCTACATAGGGAAAGTCGTGTGCAATGAAAAATGCAAGCACGATTTGGGGAGGGATTTTTCTCTATTGTAACAAGGAAGAATTATCTACTCCATCCGACTAGTTCCGGGTTCGAGTCCCGGGCAACCCATATAGAAAAGACCCATCAAAGTTTTTCACTTTGACTCACTTCATTTACAAATACAAAATTATTGGTTTGGTTAATTTAGTTATATGGATAGCTAATCTTTGGGCTGACTTGGTTGACATTGGTATATAGTCTATGTTATACTGTTAAATAACAAGCCTTCTATTATCTATATTCTAGTTAATACGTGTGCTTGGGAGTCCTTGCAATTTGAATAAACCAAGATCTTACCATGACTGCAATTTTAGAGAGACGCGAAAGTACAAGCCTGTGGGGTCGCTTCTGCAACTGGATAACTAGCACTGAAAATCGTCTTTACATCGGATGGTTCGGTGTTTTGATGATCCCTACCTTATTGACCGCAACTTCTGTATTTATTATCGCCTTCATCGCTGCCCCTCCAGTAGATATTGATGGTATTCGTGAGCCTGTTTCTGGTTCTTTACTTTATGGAAACAATATTATCTCTGGTGCTATTATCCCTACTTCTGCGGCGATCGGATTGCACTTTTACCCAATTTGGGAAGCTGCATCTGTTGATGAGTGGTTATACAATGGTGGTCCTTATGAGCTAATTGTTCTACACTTCTTACTTGGTGTAGCTTGTTATATGGGTCGTGAGTGGGAACTTAGTTTCCGTCTGGGTATGCGTCCTTGGATTGCTGTTGCATATTCAGCTCCTGTTGCAGCTGCTACTGCTGTTTTCTTGATTTACCCTATTGGTCAAGGAAGCTTTTCTGATGGTATGCCTTTAGGAATCTCTGGTACTTTCAACTTTATGATTGTATTCCAGGCAGAGCACAACATCCTTATGCATCCATTCCACATGTTAGGTGTAGCTGGTGTATTCGGCGGTTCCCTATTCAGTGCTATGCATGGTTCCTTGGTAACCTCTAGTTTGATCAGGGAAACTACTGAAAATGAATCCGCTAATGAGGGTTACAAATTTGGTCAAGAGGAAGAAACTTATAATATTGTGGCTGCTCATGGTTATTTTGGCCGATTAATCTTCCAATATGCTAGTTTCAACAACTCTCGTTCTTTACACTTCTTCTTGGCTGCTTGGCCTGTAGTAGGAATCTGGTTCACTGCTTTAGGTATTAGTACTATGGCTTTCAACCTAAATGGTTTCAATTTCAACCAATCTGTAGTTGATAGTCAAGGTCGCGTTATTAATACTTGGGCTGATATCATCAACCGTGCTAACCTTGGTATGGAAGTAATGCACGAACGTAATGCTCACAACTTCCCTCTAGACTTAGCTGCTGTTGAAGTTCCATCTATTAATGGATAAGGTTTTTCTGCTAACATATAAGAATTTTTGAAGACAGAAATACCCAATATCTTGTTCTAGCAAGATATTGGGTATTTCTGTCTTTATTTTGAATCTTTTTTTCTTCTTAATCTTTCTATTCAGAATTCAGTTAACGACGAGATTTAGTATCCTTTCTTGCATTTTCATAACTCGTGAAATGCCGAGTAGGCACGAATTCCCCCAATTTGCGACCTACCATAGGATTTGTTATGTAAATAGGTATATGTTCCTTTCCATTATGAATCGCGATTGTATGGCCAACCATTGTGGGTAGAATGCTAGATGCCCGGGACCACGTTACTATTGTTTCTTTCTCCTCCTTCATATTGACCTTTTCTATCTTTGCCAATAAATGATGAGCTACAAAAGGATTCGTTTTTTTTCGTGTCACAGCTGATTACTCCTTTTTTCCTTTTTAAAGAGTGGCATTCTATGTCCAATATCTCGATCGAAGTACGGAGGTCAGAATAAATAGAATAATGATCAATGGAAAAAAGAAAAAAATCCTTTAGCTGGATAAGGGGCGGATGTAGCCAAGTGGATCAAGGCAGTGGATTGTGAATCCACCATGCGCGGGTTCAATTCCCGTCGTTCGCCCATCGCATTATTGCAAATTCCAAAAATGCAATTTTCCATATTCCTAGTTACGTATTTACTTACGGCGACGAAGAATAAAACTATCGCTATATTTTTTCCTTTTCCTAGTTCTTCTTCCAAGCGCAGGATAACCCCAAGGGGTTGTGGGTTTTTTTCTACCAATGGGAGCTTTCCCTTCACCGCCCCCATGGGGGTGGTCCACAGGGTTCATAACTACCCCTCTTACTACGGGGCGTTTACCTAGCCAACACTTAGATCCGGCTCTACCCAAACTTTTTTGGTTCACCCCAACATTACCCACTTGTCCGACTGTTGCTAAGCAGTTTTGGGATACTAAACGGACCTCCCCAGATGGTAATCTTAAAGTGGCCGATTTACCCTCTTTTGCAATGAGTTTCGCTACAGCACCTGCTGCTCTAGCTAATTGCCCACCCCTTCCACGTGTGATTTCTATGTTATGCATGGCCGTGCCTAAGGGCATATCGGTTGAAGTAGATTCTTCTTTTCTCTCAAAAAACCCCTTCCCAAACTGTACAAGCTTCTTCCAAAGCATACGGCTTTCTAGATGTATATGACGATCTCTAGACAGATGGATCTTATATGAATCATATGATGAAGTACCACATGAGTGGATATATAGGAAAGGAATCCAAATCTGCCGAATCGCTCATGTTATGATCTTCTACATCCTAGGTCTCTGCGTTCCGTCATCTGGCTTATGTTCTTCATGTAGCATTCAGATCGAATGACTCTATGAAATTACGTCGATACTTCCACATATTATGGGTAACGTAGGAGACATCCCTATTTTCCCCCGGGGGTCTTAATTACCACTGCTTAGCTTTCAATTTGCCTCTGACCATCAAATTAAATGTGAATAACCCGTCCTCCTCTCTTTGAAACAAGGGGCGCTTCCGGTTCTGTGCGTGCTTCAAACAATTTTGTCTTCTCCATATTACCATATCTCTAGAGCCAATAATTTTCTATGAGGAACTACTGAACTCAATCACTTGCTGCCGTTACTCAACAGTTTTCTGTTGAGGTCTATCCCGTAGAGGTAGTCAAATTGGATCAGTGATCGATTTCTAGGTTTCGTCGTAAACCTAATTGGTTACTTCCAATTACGTAAATCAATAGTTCAAACCGCACTCAAAGGTAGGGCATTTCCCATTGATATAGGAACTTTTGTACCAGAAACAATAGTATCTCCAATTATAGCCCCTCTGGGATGTAAAATATATCTCTTCTCACCATCCCCATAGTGTATGAGACAAATGTATGCATTTCGATTAGGGTCGTATTCTATGGTTACGATTCTACCAGATATGTCTTTTTGATTCCGTCGAAAATCTATTTTACGGTATAGGCGCTTATGACCTCCCCCTCTATGCCTTGCGGTAATGATTCCTCTGGAATTACGACCTTTACCACAACGGTGCCGTCCATGGATCAAATTATTTCGTGGATTGGATTTCACTTGCCTGTCTACGGTTCCCTTGCGTGTGCTCGGGATAGGTGTTTTGTATAAATGTTTCGCCGTATTATTAAGTATTCTCCTTTAGTTTTTTTCTCTATCTAGAAGTGGAATAGAATAACCCGGTTGAAGGGTAATGATCATACGTCTGTAATGCATTGTATGGCCCAGAATAGGTCCTATTCTTCTACCTTTTCCAGGTAGTCGATGGCTATTCACAGCTACCACCTTAACACCAAAGAAGAGTTCGACCCAATGCTTTATTTCTGTCTTAGTGAATCCCGATTCGACATTAAAAGTATATTGATTCTTTCCCAATAAACGAAGACTTTTTTCTGTAAATACTGCGTATTTGATTCCATCCATAAATCGACTTTCCCTCCTATGCTCTGAGTTCCAGTATCGATAAGAATTCGAGTTCTTATTGTTCTTATGTTATGGTATGAATATACCATACCAATTCGTTATGTATGGATGATGGATGAGATTCCATGGATAGAGAGCCAGTTCCAATAGACTTATGGAATGTTCCCGTTCGTGTGCATCCAGCAGGAATTGAACCCGCAAATTTACCAATTATGAGTTGGGCGCTTTAACCATTCAGCCATGGATGCTTAACAGGGATCATCGTACATCGTAAATAACCAATTTTCATATAGAAAGACATATCATAGAAAAATGAAATCGAAAATATTCCGAGATGGCAAATATTCGGAGATGACTATGAAAACACCTCTCTGGATCCTCGAATTGAAAGAGAGATTGAGAGGGATCAAGAATCCTAATTCTCGCTATTTGGAATGGATCCAATTCTATTGAGTCTGACTCATAGTGATCATTTCTCTTTAGCAAAGAATGACCTTGGTTATCAAAGGATTGAACAACCGGGATCCATTTACTTATGATACCTAGTTGGCATTGATAACAAGGATCTAATGAATTATGAGTTTAATAGATCCTCTTTAGCAGAAAGACGTATATTCCTTGCTCATTATCAGACAATCACTTATTCCCAAACCTCGTGTGGGACTAATCGTTTTCATTTACCATCTCATGGAAAACCCTTTTCGTTCCGCTTAGCCCTATCGGGTATTTTAGTGATAGGTTCTGTAGGAACTGGACGATCCTATTTGGTCAAATACCTAACGAAAAATTACGATTTTCCTTTCATTAAGGTACGAGGGCTTCTTATTCCACAAGAACGAAAGCACCTTTTCATTCTTTCATATACTAGGGGTTTTTACTTGGAAAAGACAATGTTCCATACTAAAGGATTCGGGTCCATAACCACGAGTTCCAGTGCACTAGATCTTGTAGCACTTAGCAACGAAGCCCTATCCATTAGTATTCCACATAAGAAATCCATTCTAGAAAAAAATACAATTAGATTAGCTCTTCATAGACAAACTTGGGGTTTGCGAGCCAAGGTAAGATCGGCTCGGGATCATGGGACCCTTTTCTATCAGATAGGAGGGGCTCTTGTACAAAATAGACTTACTAAGTAATAACCCCATAGAATCTATCTATATAAAGATAAAGAGGCAATCGTGTCAGGAAGCGGGTTTTTCTTTGGCCAAAAGGTACTTCGAACTTGGAACGAGCATGAAGAGATTAACGAGACTTCTTTCTCTTTTGAGTTTTTCTGGCGGACCTGCCGCGCAAGATCTTTGGTCTTCCCCTGGAACCGATGAAAAAAAGTGGATCGCTTCTTATGTACTCGCTCAGAATGATTCTTCTCTATCTATAGTTCATGGCCTATTAGAAGTAGAAGGTGCTCTGGTGCAATCCTTACCGACAGAAAAAGATTGCAGTCAGGTTGATAATAGTCGAGTGACATTACTTCGTCGGTCCGAACTAAGGAATCTGTTAGAAATGTTTTGAAATGGATATTGTTCTCTCTTTGATCAGGGATTGCTATATGAAAAGAAGTGGAGTTTGAAAAAGGGAACGGAATGCTCAAACCGGAACTGCTAGAGGAACGAATTTTCAATAGCATAACTTGGGCTCCTAGAATATGGCGCCCTTGGGACAATCTATTTGATTGCAGGGTTTTGTTCCGAAGCAAAGATATCCGCGGAGGCCGGTTCGTTCGTCCTATTCTGATATTCAGGACCAAGAGGTACTGGATTCTCTTTCGGATAGGCCCTGAAAGGAGAAGAAAGGCTGAAATGCCAACGGACCTCTGTCTATTCTCTAATTCACCCGATCCGATAGTACCCGTTTTTGGAACGTCCAGTGCCAAAGTCACTGAATGGGTAAGTCACCAATCCAATCCCTTTGACAAATCGGATGTCATATTAGATATCATATTCTATATATATAGAAATATCATAGATAGAATAGACATATAGAATTTTTGGTCGGCAAATTCGAAGGAATCATTGAGTGAAAAAGGAGCAAAGAATGACAAAAGACGAGACTCTACTAGTCTTCACTCTTGTGGTTTCCTCTTCCTCGGTTTCTGTTTTCTTATTCGGGATCTTGCTTTTCATGGTTCTCATCTCTGCAACTCGCGATTTTCGCGAGAGAACCAAATCCAAGTTGGTGAAGATCATGATTTGGGCTGGCACGGGGATCGTTTGATCGATTTCCTTGATTTGATCGCTACTTAATGGGCGTGCGCTCAAAGGATACAAACAGGGATTCGCAAACAAAAAGGGGAATTCGTAGTCACTTTTTCCTGTCGCGTAAAAAA